>NC_057863.1:47880356-47985356 GCF_019393635.1 Dromiciops gliroides
CTTAAACAAAATAAACAAAGACTTTGTCAGCTGATCATGGAACCAGCTGGAAGTAAGCAAGCCCATGGGTAATCTATGGGGTTTGTTTTCTCTTTTCTTTTTAAGTTATAAATCCCTTATTCAGAGGTTGAGCAAGTGAGGGAAAGAGAGAGTAAGGGGGTGGGGGTGAGGGAAGGGGACAGAGAGAAAAGAAGATGGGGGAATGCTGGCTGAGCCCAAACTCCATGAGTGTAGGGTTCATGTGTTCTTCATACTTCTACCTGCAGCACATAGCACAGTCCCTGACATATGGTAGGCACCTGATAAATACTTATTGATTCTTGATTGGTTGAAGAAGTCTACCAGGGAAATGTCGCTGAAATTCAAACAGAGAAGTCAGTTCTTAGTCTATTCAGTTTCTTGCATCCAACTCATCATCAGAGTCCTGTCAAATAGGATACTGCCCCGAAGCTAGGACATCCATCAGAGGTATGGTTCAGAAGTCATCTAGGGATTGTAGTTAAGCAGCACACTTCCGAGGGTGACTAGGAGCACATGCCTCAGAGGTATGCTTTGGAGGGAATCTTCAGGAGCTTGCTTTGGAGGTTCCCACAGTAACCACCATCCATACCCTTTCCCCATCCCCTCCTAGTACAACTGTGCCTACAACTAGACTATCCTCATTGTCCGTATCCACCCTCAAACCAATTTTGTCCCCCCAAAAAAATCCAGTGGATAGAGTGCCAGTCCTAGAATCAGGAGGACTTAGGTTCAAGTCCGGCCTTAGATATTTATTAGCTGTGTGACCCTGGGCAAGTCACTTAACCCTATTTGACTCCATTTCCTCATCTGTACAATGAGCTGGAGAAGGAAATGGCAAACCCCTCCAGTATTTTGCCAAGAAAACCCCAAATGGGATCATGAAAAATCAGACACTACTGAAACTAAACAACAACAACAACAAAATTTCAAGTTACATTTAGGTATGGAAAATGAGCAATTTTTGCCTGATTGTATATCTTAGAGCAGTGAACCCCTGAACATGATAACACTTTTCATTATTAGTTTTTCTGTAAAGTACTCTGATACGAGATATGCTCTCTGCTGTATTAGTTCCTGTTTCAAAATGTAGCTGTGAATTATGTCTGTTCCCAAGGTAAAAAAAAGACATATAGCAAGCAAACATCCCTGTTTTCCTCTATTTTTCTGACCTATGCTACCCCCAGTGCAGCAACTGTGGTCTTGGGAAAGAAAGGGGAGAAAAAACAGCAGAAGCTCTACCAGGTCTCTGCTCCTCTTGCTTCTGAAAGTAGTCATAGGAGTGGCAGCAACCAATCTCCCATTTACAAATATGAGTTTTAAAAAGGTGATAGGATAGGGGCAGCTAGGTAGCGCAGTGCCTAGAGCTCCGGCCCTGGAGTCAGGAGTACCTGGGTTCAAATCCGGCCTCAGACACTTAATACTTACTAGCTGTGTGACCCTAGGCAAGTCACTTAACCCCAATTGCCTCACTAAAAAAAAAAAAAAAAAAAAAAAAGGTGATAGGATGACTTGATGACTTGCAGCGTATTATATTGGACAGAGCATTAGATTCAATTCCAGAAGAAATGGGTTCAAGTCTTGATTCAGCCATTTACTGGCTATGTGGCCTTGGGCAAGTCATTTCAATTCTCTGAACCTCCATTTCCTCCTCTTGAAAATAAAAGGTTTGGGACAAAAGATCTCCAAGATTCCTCTCGGCTTTGACATCCTGTGTGTCTTTGTTGACCACCTTCTGGTGAAAGTGTCTGGGATTAAATGTATCTTTACAATATCTAGCCTTGAGTGATCAACAAAACCTGAAAAAAAAAAAGTGGCTGTAACTCTAGGTAATGGAGGACCATAAAATGACATGAAGTTAGAAGTATGCATAAAAATCGAAAATTAGTGAGGCAGTAATCAGTTATGTTTTTCCTCTATCCTTTTTCGTCTTTAAAAATGCTGCTCACTGTATGCGATGATTCTTTGGAGGCAGGAGGAGAGGATACTGGGGGAAATTGTGCTAAGAGATGGGGATACAAAGTAGAAGGAAATGACAGGCCCCAAAGGATCTACCCTGGTGAACTCAGGGTCTTACATATAGCAGATACAATAAATGCTTATTTTTAAACTAAATTAACTCCAATTGCCTTATTTTACAAATGAAGATGATAGGGCTCAGTGACGAGGTAATGACTTATCCAAGGACTTTTAAGAAGTTAATGGCACAGTAGGTTTAGCGCACAGACGTTCTGATTCTCAGGACAGTGGCCAGTCGATTAATATGACCCTTGGTAAAGATAGAAAGTCATAGGTTGTGGCTGATTTTTGTACAAGGAAGAAATGGACATGACTCCAAGATGAACCTTCCTAATTGTAATCAATCTGTTACATGTATAAATGAGGAGTTGAAGCCCAGAAATACCAGCCCCAAGTTGTGACATGCCATCTGAAATTCTAGGAGATCAAATGACCAAATTTTTTGGATACGTGAAATTTCAGTAAGTATTGCATGGGCACAATATCAATTTTCACAGCTGCAAAATGGGTAAAAATTTAGATCAAACTCATGGGTTTATTAATAGGAAGAAGGAATAATAACAAAATTATGAACTATTTCACAGGTATTAAGTTAAATATATGCTAGGTACCAAGATCTGCTTCATTATCAGCCAGAATGTAAAGAAATTATTCTCTTTGTTTTAGATACATTGGATAATGAGAAGGAAAAGAATATTGATAAAGACTTTGTTGCTATGTTTTCTGTGGTGGATGAAAACATGAGTTGGTATTTAGAGGAGAACATTAAGACCTACTGCTCGGGAGAAGTTGCAAAAGATGACGAAGACTTCCAAGAGAGCAATCGGATGTATTGTAAGATTACAACATTATTTTCTAGATTTTTCCTTGGTTTAATGATTTTGCTGGGTTACTTCCCTCAAGTTAAACCTGCATCATGACTAGACCTGCATGGGAAATAGGATGCATTGAAGTATAAATTAATATCTAACTAAGCTAGAAAATCCTGATCTCTTAAATTATATGAAATTTGATATTCTGAACTTTTCCCCATGACTAGAAAGAACAAAACATTTCAGTAATGCCACTAGAAAGAAAACATTTAAATCATGATACTAGAAATTATTATAAAGGAAAAAAAGGAGTGAAGAAAGTAAGAAAAAGGAAAAAATAAAGGAGGAAGTGGGGAAGGAAGGAAGGAAGGAAAGAAGGAAGGAAGGAATGAGGTAGTGGACAAAGAAATGAAGGATGGGAGGAATAAAAGAAGGAATGGAGAAAGATAGAGAGGGAGAGAGGAAGGAAGAAAGAAAGAAGGTAGTGGGTGAAGAAATGAGAGAAACAGACAAAATGGACAAAGAAATGAAGGGTGGGAGGAAGAAAAGAAGAAACAGAGAAAGAAAGAAAGGGAGGAAGGAAGGAAGGAAGAAATACTCTTTAACTGTTGACTAGACTGTCCCTAAATTTCAGGAAAAAATTGTGGCCTGTGACATTCCTATTCTGAGATTCTACATATGGAACAAAGCACCATATCTTAAAATGAAATTGATGATTTTTTTTCCATCACAGGTTCAATTATTAGCCTAGCAATAACTGACCAATCAATGCCTGTGAACTTGAAGGTCTATTCTCTTAACCCACAGCTATAAATGGATATGTCTTTGGAAGCCTCCCAGGTTTCACCATGTGTGCAGAAGACAAGGTGAAGTGGTACCTTTTTGGTATGGGTAATGAAATTGATGTACATGCTGCTTATTTCCATGGGCAAGTATTGACTAATCAGAATCATCGAGTGGATACCATAAATTTATTCCCTGCCACACTGGTTGATGCCTTAATGGTGGCAAAGAACCCTGGAGAATGGCTGCTTAGCTGTCAGAATTTCAACCATATGAAAGGTAGGAATTCTTGATCTTTATATGAAAATTTTCTTTGTCAGCTATATGAAGTTATAATTTAGTTAATGGTGCTCCCAAAGAATCAGGGGTCAAAACACTAAAGATATCCATTGATACTTTATTGATGGTGGCTTAAAAGTCTAAGATTATCTTAGCTGGCTATTTACTTTTATTTTGGTATTAATACTATTAATAACATCCTCCCTAACTGAATTGACCTAGGGACCAAAATTCCTAGTTATGGCCCTGAAAAGATTCTCCTCCCCCACCCCCACCATCTCCATCCTCACCCTGAGGTTTTCTGGCTCACTTTCTCCTCAGTACCACCTCCCCCAACTACCCCCTTGCAGTGAGCATCCTTTTCAACATTAACTATCTTGTCCATGGGTGATTTTTCTCCCCATTATACCTAAATTCAAAATTTAAAGCTTCTGCAAATGTTGACTTCTTACCCTCCTTCTGATTCCAAGGTGGAATCATAAAACAAGTCGATACTCTTTTGTCACCTGAATGATATCCTTTTTTTTTTTTTTTTTTGGTTTTCAGCTGGTTTGAAGGCCTATTTCCAGGTGCAAGATTGCAAAAAACCTTCCATTAATAATGTTGATGGACAAAATATTAGGCATTACTACATTGCAGCTGAGGAAATCATCTGGAATTATGCCCCTTCTGGTGTAGACTTAGATGCACCTGGAAGGTAATTCAGAATAAATGCTGGATATTGTGGAATTTCTCCCACCCCTCCCCCAATGTCAATATCACTAATATTAAAAGGTTCATTCAACATAAGCATACCAATAATGTACTTTTTGGGGGGATGGAGCAATGAAGGTTAAGTGACTTTCCCAGGGTCACACAGCTAGTAAGTGTCAAGTGTCTGAGGCTGGATTTGAACTCAGATCCTCCTGAATGCAGGACCAATGCTTTATCCACTGTGCCACCTACCTGCCCTGCCCCAATTAATGCACTTTTAACTGTGATGAAATATTTAAAGAATCAGTAAAGAGTGAAGCAGTTTGTTTTAATTTGTGGCATTTACCTTTACTTACCTAATTCATTTTTCAAAACATAAGAGGTTCAATCTTAGAAGTCAAGAGAAATTGAGGAAGAGCCTACTGCTTTCACTTTGGGTGGAACTCCTGAAGTGAATTTATGGGAGAATATGAATAGGAGCAGGGTTTTGCTGATAAATGTTCAACAACCAGCTCTTCCCTCCCCTAAAAGCATGCCATGACACACTTTTCAGTTTAATCTGCATTATTAACATTTTCCCATCACTTTCTTTAGTTTAAATAATCAACAAACAATAAATCAAGCCTTGATGTGTAGCTTTGCTGATTTCTGAGGTGTAAATGGTCACATTGAAAATTTAATGGATCTTGTGAGTTGTTTTGAATTGGTTTGAGTTGGTTTGAGTTGGTCTGAGCTGGTTTGAACTGGTTTGACTGGCTCCAGCATACTCCTGGGCAGGAAACTTACTAGTCAGGCAGGTATAGATATGTTGTGTTCTGCATCATTGGAGGAAATATCTGTGTTGATGACACCATGGCTCTGTTGGAGTTTTGAAGTTTAAGAAATTGTATAAGAACTTGATCATATGTTGAGAAATTCTCCAAATACCTAGTAAACAACTAGTGACAAAATAACAATTAAATCAAGTTTTTATTTTTCTGAGAAAAACTTTAATGACAATGGATTTCCCACAGCTAATAATCCAGTAACAATTTTACCAAAATTTTATATTTATTCATTCAGTAAACAAATATTTATTAAGCCTTTAGTCTTAACTCCCACTTTGCCCCTTCTCAAACTCTATGCCCTTGCCAAACTGGACAACTTGGAATAGTGACTAGAATACCAACCTGAAGGCCTAGGTTCAAATCCCATTTTATCCACTTAGTAGCTGTATGACATTTGACAAATCATCTAACCTCTCTGTGCTCAGTTAGTTCCTCATCTATAAACTAAGGAAGTTGTATTAGCCTCTAGATGTATTAGCAGCTAGATGGTTCAATGGATAGAGCACTGAGCTTGGAATGAGGAAGACTAATCTTTGTGAGTTCAAATCTAGCCTCAGACACTTTCTAGCTGTGTGACCCTGGGCAAGTCACTTAACACTATTTCCCTCAGTTTCCTCATCTGTAAAATGGGCTGGAGAAGTAAATGGCAAGCCACTCCAGTAACCTTACCAAGAAAACCCCAAAAATGATCATGAAGAGTCAGAAATGACTCAACAACCACAACAAAAACTATGATCTTACTGAAGGCATTTTTGATTCTCAGTCTTCTTTGTGTCTATGCTCTGTTAGCTGAGAACAAAAGTCATCCAGCAGAGGAGGGAGCTGAAAAGGGGGTTGGGCCACTCCTCTCAGCATCTGTAAGTGACACATTATATAAGATTCAAACAAAGGAACAAGGAAACAGTAGCTGATTGGTCAGCCTTGAGGCTTATTTCCAGATGGGACATGTAGGATGTTTGAGATAAATAATGGGAGGAAAGTCTTTCTATTCCTGGGGTTGGTCTTCAGATCTGATTGGATTTATGGTGCAGTGTAAATGCTGAAGTTAGCATTAAATGAATCTGGTCTCTAAGAAACAGGTTTGGTTTCTCAGCCAAGCAGTGCTGGGTTCAAAGAAAACCACACAGTTTTCCCATAGTTCCCACTTCACCTAGAATGCCCTCTTCCTTTGTCAAAATCCTACCTTTCCTTCAAGGACCAGCTCACATGTAATTCCTTCCTGATCCCGCCCCACCTTACAACCATCTGAAAATAATCCTTCTTCTGATTTCCCCTTTTGTAAATCTCCACTGGTAAACTCTTCTTCCCCACACCACCCAACACAGAGACAGACAAAAGGAAGCGTGAAATTAGTGTGTATTGTACTACACCACTGAATTAAAAATTTTTTCACTGGATCCTTAAGGGTACAGAGGGCTGCAAAATTTTATCTCATCCAGTCTTTTGCTTGCATCAGAACCATCCCTGAAGCAGGAAAAATACGATATCGATTATGCTTTTGGAGATCACAAGCTTAGAACTGAAAGAATCCTTAGAGATTTCCTAGCCCAACTTTCTTTGTTTTACTGCTGAGGAAAGTGAGTCCAAGGAAATTATGTCATGAAGGTGGAAAAGCTGAGATTATGAACCCAGGTCCCCTGACACCAATTTTAGGGTTTATTCCACTATACCAATCCCCTTTCCTGTGGTGGTCTGATGAAGTCTATGCACCTCTTCTCAAAATAATATTTTTAAATGTATAAAACAAAATACATGGATAAAGTGCTAGGCCTGGAGTTAGGAAAAACTCCGTTCAAATCCGGGTTCAGATATTTCTTAGCTCTGTGACCCTGGACAAGTTACTTAACCTTTGTTCACTTTAGTTTCCTCAACTTTAAAATAGGTATAATACTATCTCACAGGGTTATTGTGAGGACCAAATGAATTTATGTTTATATAGTGCTTAGTCCCGTACCTATCATGGGCACAGTGCCCATACTGTACAGATATTAGTTATTTTACTACTACTACTACTACTGCTACTACTACTACTACTACTACTACTACTACTACTACTACTACTACTACTACTACTACTACTACAATACTTGAATGCTTGATTCTTTCCTCTTATTTGATGCTTACATATATCATAGACAATAATTATCTTTTTACCAGTACATGAATACCCGCTACCCGTAAGGTAAATTACTCTAACCTAATAGATAAATCTGAGAGAGTTGTCTGAAACTCAGAGAAATTAGATGAAAGGTTCATGGTCAGAGAGTAAATGCCAGACATGGAATTTAAAATTAGATCAAGATTCCAGGTCCAGCATCCAGCTGGACTAGTCTGCTTTTCCATCTGTAAGCATTAGTGAGAAATCCCTTTATTGTGCAGACTTCGTGTTTGAAATAGTAAAGAGCTAAAATTTTAGCAAGATGATAATTGACAACCAAAACAGTCTTTACCTCCAAAACAGTCATCTTTCCCATTTGAATTCTAGGTTCTTCTTGATATTTGACTGTAGTATTTAAGCGTTTGTTCATTGTTGATTTCTTTGCACAGCTCCTCAGAGGTATTTTTCAAACAAGGAGCTGATAGAATTGGAGGAACTTATAAAAAGCTGGTTTTCCGTGAGTACAGAGATGATACCTTCTCCAACCGAAAAGAAAGACTCCCTGAAGAGGAACATCTGGGCATCCTAGGTAGGACTGGTGAAGATCCGTGGAAAGAGAACTGGATTTGGAATGAGATCCAAGTTCCAGTTCTGCCACTTACTACCCCTATGTCTTGGGTCCTGTCACTGTTAATCTCTTAGGGCATGAGTTTTCTAATCTGTAAAATCAACTAGAGAAGGAAATGGCAAATTACTCCAGTATCTTTGCCAAGAAAATCTCAAATGGGGTCATGAAGAGTCAGACACAACTGAACAATAACAATAACAATGATTTGGGTATGGAGATAATTGTAGGTATAGATAGATTTGGATAAGGATCTGACTATAGATATAAATATATCACTATAAAAAGTCAGTAAGCACTTACTATGTGCCAAACACTGTTCTAAGCACTGAGAATACCTACCTACATAAGCAAAAAATGCAGTCCATACCCCTCAAGAATCTTACCTTCTAATGAGAAAAGATGGCCTACTAAAATGCTTGTGAGGACAAGGTGGAAATGTTTAGAAAGTAAGGCGTGAAGCGAAGATAAAGGGAGTGTGACCTCCACCTCATGAAATGGTGGTTTGGGCTAGGAACTCAACAATCAAATGAGAGGGGTCACAGGGTGGAGGAAACTCCAGGAGCAGAAAGCTGCTGGGAAGGAGGAGGGTAAGTCTGCTGAGTGAGGAGTATAGAATAGAAAAACAAAAAGAATTGGATATGAAACTGAATTTATATAGTTTTTTCCTTCTAAAACATATTCAATTTAATACTTTAGTAACAAAACTACCCTGTTTATCTATATCACCTTCTGGATTTCCTTCTGCTTTCTTCTGTGATGGTGGGTTGTTGTTTTTTATGTTTCGCTTGATGTTCTGTTCCTTTTTTAAATCACTATCACCAAATGGAAGAAAAATATGGAATTTTTCATAAAAGTGCCTGGCATTCTTATTCAGGAGCCCTGCTAATCTTTTGTGGTTTGGTCTAATTCTAGTATGTGTGTGACAGAAATGAGCCTTCATTGCTCTTTTCAGTGTCTTTTCCTGTGTGCACTCTTTAGAAATTAAAACATCACTCCTAGACATAAATTATTTCTTGGGGTCCCACACTTAGCAAGTCACATGGTACAAGGAAAAGAACTCCAAATCCACAAAAGTTAAGGATCATTTCAAGAATAGCACATACATTTCACTGAACATTTGGTAATGGTATCAATACAATTATACCACCCAAGTCATACATACAGGATGGGCTAAATGCCTGAATGGATAGGTTGTCAACTGTATCATTAGAGGTAATACCCAGTGCTTAGCACAGTACTTGGCATATAGGTGGTGCTTAAAAAATGTTTATTGACTGAATTAGTAATACACATCAATAAGATTACAAAGATATTGAAGTATTGGTGATTCCCTATCCCTCCTACTACCAGCCCCGCCAACAAAATGTTGTCCAATTCAACAATAGAAATAAATATTTCTTGGGTAAGATGTTGTCAAATTGAATTAATGATATTAATAATAGTGGCATTACCTCTATACACACACCACACACAACCCAAGTGTTATTCTTTTTTTAAAAAATAATACTCTCCTTTACTCTTTTTTTTTTTTTTTTGGTGGGGCAATGGGGGTTAAGTGACTTGCCCAGGGTCACACAGCTAGTAAGTGTCAAGTGTCTGAGGTCGGATTTGAACTGAGGTACTCCTGAATCCAGGGCCGGTGCTTTATCCACTGCACCACCTAACTGCCCCCCCCAAGTGTTATTCTTCATGTACAAAGACAATACTTTTGGTCAGTGCCTTTGATAATGAAGGATTAGAGGTCCCTCTCCTCTCTTCCTTGTGATCAGAGGGCCACATTTATAACAGAGTAGCCGGGGTTAGGAAAGCAGCTTGTACTTTTGAAAGACATTTCTGGGTATATATGTTTGAAAACTAACTGACCTATTTAGGTATTGAATTTGTCTCTTTTGTTTTAATGGCATCAGAATAAAGGTTGGGTCAAAGTCAACACTCACCCAAAACATCTGCCACTGTCTTGTGAGATGTATGGAATTATCTATCACAGACAGTTATATTTCTCTCCAAAAGAACTAAAATAATTAACAAGCATTTCTCAAATGCTTGTTAGTAATGCTCATTAATGTTATGTCTACCACGTGCCAGGCACTGTGCAAGGCACTAAAGAAGCAGAGACATAGATGTGATTACAATCCAGTTAACTTGAAGTAGGCTAATCAGCAGTCAATCACTCTCACTTGATTCAATCAGTCTAGATTAATCTCCAGGTGGGTCTTTGAGTATCTGCAAAATCCCATTATTTCATCACACTCCACCTCCATATCCGTATCTATATTCATATCCATATCTATGTGTGTATGCCTATGTGTATGTGTATATATGTACACATACATACACACACACACACACAAATTAAATACCAGGTAGATGAAGGGAGCAAGACATTAGCTGGGGAGGTCAGGAGGAAGATGACATATCTTCCTCATGTCATTAAAATGACAAAAGGAGGAAAAGTCACTCTTTTTTTTTTTAAACTCTAGGTCCAGTCATTAAGACAGAAGTTGGAGATACCATCAAAGTTACTTTCTTTAACAAGAGTCCCTTTCCTCTCAGCATTCAAGCAACTGGTGTGAGATTCAACAAGACTAATGAAGGATCCCATTACAATTCATTCTTTGGAGGTAAGTGTGGCCCTCATTAGTCAGTATTTATGGTGTGTGTGTCCACTGTGTGCTATGAAAAAGATTTAAATCATTTTCTAGCTTAGTCAGATTACCAGGGCAGGGTTCTATTAAGAAAATAAGAGAATAGAGCCCTTTCCCCAATATTCTATATTGGTTTGACACTTTTTTATGGTGATCTCCTAAAAGAGGGGAAATGGATGAAGGAAGAGATATACATTTTCAGAAATGACAAAAATCACTTAATCATCTAAAACCCCCAAATGACCTCTAAGGTTCTCGTCCAGTCTAATCCAAAAGACAGAGCCCAGAAGACAATTACTGTAGCAGGGACATAACTTACACTTCACCAACAATCCTGAATAACATTTCAACCTTCTTAATATTCATTCTGTCTTAGGAATTCCTTCTACTCCTTCTCCTTCCTCACATGTGGCACCTCAGACAAAATTTACCTATGAATGGACTATCCCAGATGAAGTGGGGCCCACATACAAGGATCCCAACTGTTTAACCAAGATGTACTACTCTGGTGTAAATCCCATTAAAGACATGTTTACTGGGCTTATTGGTCCTCTCATCATATGTAGGAAAGGAAGTTTGAACTCTAATGGCACACAGGTAAGTTATAATGGGGTACAATGGAAAGAATGCCTCATTTGGAGTCAGGGACTCTGGATTCAAATCTCAACTCTGCTATTTTTATCTCCTTTGTGATCCTGGGCAGGTCGTTTAACCCCTGTGAACCTCAGTTTTATCATATATAAAATGAATAGATATTTGCACTAAATTAATGTTTCTATGAGCTTATTATTGTCTCAGTTTTTCTTTCTTTTTCAGGTTATTCTTTTTATTTTTCAAGTAATGAGAATTTTATTGATATATCCCTTACCTTTGAACATTTAAAAATTCCTCAATACATATCTATATAGTTCCACATTATCCATGTTCAAACAAAAACATATATTTCTTTCTGCATTTTAAGATCATCGATTCTATCAGGTGGTAAGCAGTGTGTGTGCTCTTCATTCTTTTGGACTAGTGTTTTGCACTGATAAGGATCCTAAAGTCTTTCTCCTTGTGTATGTGTTTTTTTTTAATTTAACAAAATTAACTAACAATAGAATTTGTTCCTATGACTTTCTATGGTTGAAAAGAATGGCTTCCAAGGGGGCAGCTAGGTGGCACAGTGGATAAAGCACTGACCCTGGATTCAGGAGGACCCGAGTTCAAATCTGGCCTCAAGACACTTGACACTTACTAGCTGTGTGACCCTGGGCAAGTCACTTAACCCTCATTGCCCAGTCAAATTTTTTTTAAAATTTAAAAAAAAAAAAGAAAGAAAAGAATGGCTTCCACCAAACTTCCAAAGTAAATTATTTTTGCTGGCTCCCTTCATGTTTATTAGCATTAATTGAGAAGCAACTTTTCATGTAAAGTCTTTCAAAGTTATTTTTCTCTATATTGTTGTTGTATAAACAACATTATATGAATTGCTATATAAATAGTCCTATGTGAGGGGCAGCTAGGTGGTACAGTGGATAAAGCACCAACCCTGGATTCAGGAGTACCTGAGTTCAAATCTGGCCTCAGACACTTGACACTGGGCGAGTCACTTAACCCCCATTGCCCCTTCAAAAAAAATAATAATAGAATAAATAATAGAATAGAATAATTATATAATTATAATAATAAAATAAATAATAATAAATTGTCCTATGTTCATTTTTACCTTCATCAATTTATAGGGGTCTTCCTAGTTTCTTCTGAAATTGTCCATTTTGTCATTTCTTATGTCACAATAATATTCCATTACATTAATATACTACAATTTGCCTGGCCCTTCCTCAGTAGAATCACCCTTCAATTTCCAGATTTTTGGCTACCATGGAAAGAGCTTCTATAAATCCCTTTAACTATCCAGATCTTCAGTTTGATTTCTTGGGGATTTTTTCTGTTTCCCTCAGGTGGAGGGTTTGCCATCTACACTGATGGAGAGTGTACCCCAACTGAGAAATCTTTGAAATTTTGAAGGACTATTTAGCTCTTCTCACCTTATCACTCTGGGCCTCAGTTTGCTCTTTTGTAAAATGAAGGGAGCTAGATTAGGTTGTCTCTGAGATAGATCCCTTTTAGTTCTAGATCTTTGATTCTATACTCCTCTTCATTTGAATATGCTTATTCCTAGATAGATTGGCAATAAGGTCTTCCATGAAATCTGAGTTATTTGTGTCATATTATTAGATTAGACTAAATCAGATTAGATAATGATTTGACAAACCATATCCTTATCATGTTACAGAAACAAAAATATTATCCAAATATGAAAATAACATTTATTTGGGGTTTGATCACCTAAGTTCGTAGAATCAGTCATTTTGTTTTCAAATAATTTCATTCCATTTGGAAAAAAGTAACCATGAAAATGTTGGTTAGCTTTCCTTTCTCATTGGTGGCCAAATAGCCACATTTTGTCAGCAGGAAGGAGAAAGACGAAGCATCCACCAGCCAGGAACTAGAAACTTGGATAGAGAGAAATTGCAAAATCACCTTTCTAAGCTAGGGAAAGAAAGGCCCTAAAGTTTTGAGGGCTGTGTTCCATAAATCCCTTGAATCCCACCTCCATCATTATTTTTACCTCTTAATTTGAGAAATACATAATTGCAAAGACTGTATTTCCTTTCTCCACTCTCACCTTTTATAGTGCATTTACCATAGTCTCTTCCACTGCTCCAAGCATATTATCATCGTACTTGACTGTCCCCTCACACCTTACCCATTACTTTGCATTTGCTTTTAAAATATTTGCTTTGCAATTCGAAATATTTGTATTTGCAGTTCTCTCCTATAAACTTCTTGAGAACAAGAACACATTCTTTTTGTCACCCCACAGCCTGGGACTGTCCTGGATAAGTAAGAAGCACTTAATAAATGCTTATAGATTAACAGATTAATATCAGCACATTCGTCTATCAGTTTCCTTTCACTGAAAAAAAAATCAGAGATACTCCTGTTATTAACAGGTTAGACTTCATTCAGTAAATAGGATGACCTCAATTCACTTGAAAAACAATTATTTTAAAATTGCTCACATCTATATAGCACTTTAAGGCTTTACAAAGCCCTTTGACAAGTGTACAGTAAAATGGGTTAAAGACTGACTCACGACCTCCATCACCTTGGATAAGTCATATAACCTCGCTTACCCTTAGTTTGCTTATCTGTAAAATGATGGGAATAGACTAAATGGTCTTTTTTTGGTGGGGGGGTGAGGCAATTGGAGTTAAGTGACTTGCCCAGGGTCACACAGCTAGTAAGTGTCAAGTGTCTGAAGCAGAATTTGAACTCAGGTCCTCCTGAATCCAGGGCCGGTGCTTTATCCATTGTGCCACCTACCTGCCCCTAGATGGTCTTTTTTACATCAAGGATCCTATGATTTCACGTGTTAGGGAGTTAAGAAATATTTGCTGTTGTACCCCTTCAGGATTGATAGGCTCATGGATTTAGAGGTAGAATCAACCCCCTCATTTTTTATCGATGGTGAAATTGAGATATAGGAAGATTAAGGGATTTCTCCAAGGTTTTAGGATTGTAGATGAGGAAACTGAGGTACACAGAGATTAAATGACTTGCCCAGGATCACACAGGTGAGAAGGAACAAACCAAAAAAAAATTGTTTTTTAATAGTATTTTATTTTTTCAATCACATGTAAAGACAATTTTTAACATTCATTTTTTTATAAAATTCAGTTTCAAATTTTCTCTCTTCCTCCCTTCCCTCCCCTCTCCCTAAGACAGTAAGCAATTTGATATTGGTTATATATGTGCAATCATGTAAAAACCTATTTCTATATTAGTCATGTTGTGAATGAAGAAGCAGTTTGCAAAAAAAAATTACAGTTTGCAAAAGGAAAAAAAAGAACATTAAAAAAGTGAAAATAGTATGCTTCAATCTGCATTCAGAGTGCATCAGTTCTTTCTCTGGATGTGGAGAACATTTTCCTTCATGAGTCCTCTGGAATTGTCTTGGATCATTGTAATACTGAGAACAGCCAAATCTATTACAGTTGATCATCACCCAATGTTGTTGTGTACAATGTTGGCAAAGGAGGAATCTGAATACAAGTCTTTGGACTCCAGTCGGCATCCTTTCCCCTCTCTTAATCTTGATCCCACTCCTCCAAGGGCCAGTGAGAAAGAGTAGAATAGGAAACACGCCGACTCAAATAACTATAATGCAAATAAGAAAACAAATACAGAGGCATTATGAGAAATTCAAGGAGGGAAGATGGCACTTCCAGCTTGGACTAATGGGGAGAGCTAATTCTGAGTCTCCAGCCCTTTGACAGCCTAGTAAAGCCTATAGACCTCTTCTCAAAATAACATTTGTTAGCTACATTCATCCTTGAAGGAAATACTTAAGTTAAAATTTAGTAAAATTAAAGATGTACCTTTTTTTCTCATCCAAGTTCATGGACCCCTGAAATCTATCCAAGGGCCCCCTGGGGAATCTTAACTCAGGTTAAGAGATCTTGTTTTCGTGGCTAAGGGACTTCTCCATCATTCTTGAGCCTCCGTTTGCAAAAAGCTCTATGACACCCTGAAAAAGGTCGTGCTCATCTTGCTACTTGTGGTAACACAATTGTAATTACCCGAAGACATCTGCTCAGACTTCATTTGTTGTTTCTTCTTGATCTTTTGTTTTTCACAGATAGGAGTAGACAAGGAGTTCTATTTGTTCCCCACAGTATTCGATGAGAATGAAAGCTTGTACTTGGATGAAAATATCAAAATGTTTACAAAAGAACCTGACCAGGTGAATAAAGAAGATGCTGATTTTCAAGAATCCAATAAGATGCATTGTGAGTGCCAAAGTAACAGACGGTTCATTGAATACCAACACAGCATACATATTTTTACTGGACAAGATTATCTACAGCTTTTCCCATTAGTTTACTTTGAAACAAAATTGTATTCATTTAAAATAACAGCCATATGGGGTAATATTCTTTGGTACTCAATTTAGTATTTAATAATAATGATGATGGGGGCAGCTAGGTGGCACCAGCCCTGGATTCAGAAGGACCTGAGTTCAAGTCCAGCCTCAGGCACTTGACAGTTACAAGCTGTGTGACTGTGGGCAAGTCACTTAACTCCAATTGCCTCACCAAAATAATAATTATTAATAATAATAGCTGGCATTTAAAATCTGCAAAGAATTATACATATATTATTTCATTTGATCCTCACAACAACCATGTGAGGTAAGTATAAGAATAATCATTTTCCCAGTTTTATAGATGAGAAAATTGAGGTTCAGAGTGAAGTAATTTATCTGTAGTAACATAACTAAGTCAATTTCTGAGACGAGATTTAATCCAAAGTGACTCCAGGTCAGGCACAATAGGCATCATACTATGCTCTATCTCCCCCTGAGATGTTAGTAATTTTGTTTTCTAATCATTTCAATCATACAGATAACAGGCCATTAAAATGCTATTAATTAGGGCAGCTAGGTGGTGCAGTGGATAAAGCACCAGTCCTGGAGTCAGGAGAACCTGAGTTCAAATCCAGCCTCAGACACTTGACATTAGCTGTGTGACCCTGGGCAATTCACTTAACCGTCATTGCCCCACACAAAAAAAAAAAAAAAAAAAAAAAAAAAAAAAAAGCTAATAATTGTCCTTGACAAGTAACGTAAATGTAAAGCATCCACAAAAGGCTAACTAAAAGTTGCAACACTTAGAAAGATACAGACCATATTCTCAATGAGACTCAATGGGGACTACCCCTTGTTTGGCATTATGGGAAAAATCAGTATACCAAATAGGAGGAAGGAGAGACAATGGATATATTTTAAGAATGCTCTTGAGTAGTAGATTTAAAATTATGTTCTAGTATTGGGTCTTTATAGCTTGACTATCAATTATTATATACACTGTCTCCAAAATACTCGGCTTGACCTTACACTTGGAAGGGTACGATCATTTACTAGAATGCTCAATTTAGTATTGAAGGAATGGGGTTCAAATCCTAAACTCTGCTGTTAGCTACCTTTAAGACTTATGGAGGTTGTAGGCAGAGCAGTGAATAGAGCACTGGCTCTGAAGTCTGGAGGACTTGAGTTCAAATTTGGCCTCGGATACTTACTAGCAGTGTGACCCTGGACAAATCACTTAACCCTGATTGTCTCCAAAAACCCAAAAAGACTCATACAAGCTATCTAACTTTTCTGGGCCTCAGTTTCCTCATATGCCAATTGAAGGGGTTGGACTAAATTATCTCTAAGCTCATTTTCAACTCTAAATTCTATGGAGACATAAAAAAGCATTTCTCCTGGGCAGTGTGAGTAAGTAATGAATTTCCAGTGTGTGATGCCTCAGAAAAGCACCTTGGAAGCATGGATGCCCTGTATCCAGAAGAGCTGGATATTAGGAGATGTAGGAAGAAGCAAGGGATGGGGTAGCCAGGGAACACTGGGGTAGAATGTCACTGATGTGCTGCTCCTCAGATCCATGTACACACGTGTACCTCCAGCTGCTCTGCATCAACACCGACCTCCTGGGGCTGTCTGGGAAGTACATGGATGGGCCCTCCTTTCCCCAGAAACATTCCTCCCATTGCAGAAAGGAGGAAGAGGGAGTTCTCTTTAATTAGCATAACTTTGAGCTGATTCTGGGATGTTAAAATAACATACATAGGAAGTAACACTCTCCTGAGCAGTTTGGGACAGACTTTTCCTTCTCACCACATTTTTACAGCTATCAATGGATTCATGTACTGGAATCAGCCTGGACTTGATATGTGTCTAGGAGATGATGTTTCTTGGCATTTATTCAGTGCTGGAAATGAGGCTGATATACATGGAATATACTTCACAGGAAACACAATCCTCTCTGACGGGGAACGGAAGGACACAGCCAACCTTTTCCCTCAGACATCTCTTACGGTCCTTATGACACCTGACTCTGAGGGTGAGTAGTCACTCCTATAATGACTTCCCTTCTTTGTAGCTTTTATTCTAATGAATCCCCCTATACTTAGTTTGCCAAGCTAGGACCAGGCACCATGAGTGGTGAGCAGCTTCATTTCCCCAGAAGCCTCTCAGTGATTTGAGAGGAAGTAGAACCACCTCAGTGTGACTCCCTTGCTTTATTCCACCCTTTACTCTAACCAGTTCCTGGACACTGAAAATGGATGCACCTAGTAGATGGATCGGTGATGATCATGTGTGGTGCCCAAAGCAAAGGTGGAAGCAGTGATTCTCCAATTTCCATATGGTATCTGTGACACTTTTGGGAGGGAGGGTAGGCAATCAGGGTTAAGTGACTTGCCCAGGGTCACACAGTTAGTAAGTGTCAAGTGTCTGAAGGTAGATTTGAATTCAGGTCTTCCTGACTCCAGGGTTGGTGCTCTATCCACTTCTTTACCTAGCTACCTCTTTGTGACACATTTTTAAGATAACTTCATCCACGGGCAGCTAGGTGGCACAGTGGCACCCTAGATTCAGGAAGACCTGAGTTCAAATCCATCCTCAGACACTTAACACTTACTAGCTGTGTGACCCTGGACAAGTCACTTAACCCCAATTGCCTCACCAAAAAAAAAAAGATAACTTCATCCTTCCATGCCCTTTCAGACTCTTATAGGTCATTAGAAGTTGTCTCCAAGATAAATATTACCTTTAGGATCAAGCATAAACTTTCTGATACTTAAAGCTCTACACAACTTATCCCCTTCCTACCTTTCATAGTTTCTTACACATTATTTCCCTACACTCACTCTGTGGTAAAGACACAATGACCTACCTGGTGTTCTTAAGCACAGCACTCTTTCTCCCACCTTCTTGTCTTTGCCCTGACTGATCCTCATCCCTAGAATGTTTTTCCTTCTTTAGATCAAGTGGGGCAGGTAGGTGGTGCAGTGGATAGAGCACTGGCCCTGGATTCAGGAGGACCTGAGTTCAAATCCAGCCTCAAACACTTAACACTTACTAGCTGTGTGACCCTGGGCAAGTCACTTAAGCCTCATTGCCCCGCAAAAAGAAAAGAAAAAAAAAAAGATTCAGCTCAAGTAACACTTGCTGTATAAAATCTTTTCTGCTTCCCCCCAGCTGCTCATGCCCTCCCTCTCCAGCAATCTCGCATTCATTTTGTATGTATTCTAAGTATTGTTACATATGTTAGAATGTAAGGTCTTTGAGGGCTCACTTTTGGCCTTGTATCCCTAAAGCTTAGGACAAATCCTGACACATAATTAGGTATTTCTAAATACTTGTCTGATAGCTGATTAATTGAGACTCCCATCAGAACTTCCAAGTCACAATTGTCCAAAATATTGGGCACCCCTTATAGCACAGGATCCAGGGCACTCATTCCATGCTTATCCTGTGTTTGGGTCACATTGAGCTCACTATTCTAGCATCTTAATGTCAGCTAATTTTCTTGTACTGGAAATAGCCATTCACATTGTGATAGAATCAAAACCCTAGGAACTGAAAGAAATGAGACTGGGACTTCATTCTAGTCTTCCCCATCTCATCCAGTGTAATTTGCCTTCTCCCTCAACAGGAACACCACCACCCAAACTATAAATGGACAAAAGAGAATTTGAATAAAAATTAAAAGCATGACCCATTGATTAAGTGTAATAGTAAGCCATACATTTTTATCATATGTTCTTGCTAAATGTTTTACTATGTGAAAATAATAATAATTATTATTAATTTGTCTCCCCAGGACTTTTTGATGTTGAGTGCCTAACAACAGACCACTACACAGGAGGCATGAAACAGAAATATCAAGTGAGACACTGTGAGAAGTCTACAGCTGATGCAACGCTCTATCTGCATGAGAAAGTCTACTACATCGCTGCTAAGGAGGTGGAATGGGATTATTCCCCAAGTAGGGACTGGGAAGAAGAACTTCATAATTTACAAGAACAGTACAAGTAATTTGGCAACTCCAGACTCTGGCCCATAATTTGATCTCTCTTGGGTTAGAATTATTATTCTTTTAGCTTCTTGAAAAAAGAATATTTTCTTTAAGAAAGTGCAGCATTGGGGAAGCTAGGTGGCTCAGTGGATAGAGCACTGGCCCTGGAGTCAGGAGTACCTGAGTTCAAATCCGGCCTCAGACACTTAACACACACTTACTAGCTGTGTGACCCTGGGCAAGTCACTTAACCCCAATTGCCTCCCTTTAGAAACTTCCAATCTAACAGAAATGGCCATATAAACATAGACAATTCTATATAAGTGAAATAAATGCTAATAAATACTTAGGGTGTACAGTAGTCAGCAAAACTTTCACAGATTGGAGAGGCTGTTGAAATGTTGTGTTCTAATATCAGTAGGTTATCTTTTGTATAATCTATTGATTGATGACACCACTACATTCCATAAAGCACATTCACAAATACCATATCATTTGATTCTCAAAACAAGACTTTGTTGATATGATTTAGTAGAATGAGGATAAAAATCTATTTTAGAAAAAAATACTACACAGATCTGTAATTTCCTCACTGCGCACTGCTTTGGGTTGGCAACGAGTTTAATTTATTACTCTTTGAAATATTCTCTTCAATTTTTGCCAAGATGAGTAGGGATATTAAGTCCTTTCCAACTTCTGAATTGTGAACCTCAGTAAAAAAAAAAATCAATCATTTTGAGCAGGGGAATAAAGTGATTCATACACTAAAAAAAAAATCTGTTTCAGGCAAGAGGAACAGCATGTACAAGCATTCCTCTCCAATGGAAGGAATTTCTCCTTCATATGTTTTCCTTATTTGTTTATCAAATTCTACTTCATATTTTATTGATTTGTGTACAAGTTTCTCTTCTCCTTGATCCTAAATTCCTTGATGGTGGAAGTCCTATATTATTTATTATCTTTAAATGAATGAATGCTTGGGTGAGCCAAATGAGTCAAATAGTAGACAAAAGCTAAGTCAAAAATCTTTCATTGGGAAGTAAATTCAGAGCTATCAAAGACTTTTGAAAATCTACGGGGTGAGGGGGAGGTGTAGGGCAGCTAGGTGGCACAGTGGATAAAGCACTGGCCCTGGATTCAGGAGGACCTGAGTTCAAAAAACAATTTTTTTAAATTAATGGGCATGTTTAGAAAACATTTGAGAAGCATTCTTGGAGCTACATGCTCTAATTTTTACAATGCAAAAAGAGTTGCAGATTCTTTCATATGTGAAATATCTCAATTGGTTAAGCCATTCTCTTTGCTACCATATTGGTTTTGAAGGGGTTGCTCTTGCCTCTCTTTCTAGAACAGGAATTATGCTGATAATTAATACTTGGTTGACAAACACTTGTCAAGTACTTGTTCTGTGCTAGGTAGGCACTGAGGGAGATATAAAATTAAGATAAGATGCAGACCCTATATTCCTTACCCATCCTTATACAACTTAATATTTTTCTTCCTTTAAAAAAGAGTGGTGTAGTAATTAATGCTAAATTTTTCTTTCTTTTTTTTTAAAGTGTTTCCAATGCATTTTTAGATAAAGGAGAATTCTTCATAGGTTCAAAATACAAGAAAGCTGTGTACCGTCAATACACAGATAGTACATTCAGTACTCCAACAGAGAGAAAAGAAGAGGAGAAACATTTGGGAATTCTAGGTACTGTATACCATGATAATGAAACTGAGAATCTAAATCATTAATTTTAGTTAAAACAAATGAGCCCATAAACAATTCTAAGAAACAGAATGTTCCTAATTGTTTATTGACTCTTTGAAACAGTTAAGATTTATGTATGTTTTTAGTTATTTCTGGCGCCACATAGAAATTACTTATTAAAAGCAAAAAAAAAAAAAGTCTACAATTGAGTTCATGTACTTTGCTTTAAAAAAACAAAAATGGGGGCAGCTAGGTGGCGCAGTGGATAAAGCACCGGCCCTGGATTCAGGAGGTCCTGAGTTCAAATCCAGCTTCAGACACTTGATACTTACTAGCTGTGTGACCTTGGGCAAGTCACTTAACCCTCATTGCCCCACCCACCCCAAAATAATAAAAAAACCATAAATGGTGGGGCAGCTAGGTGGTATAGTAGATAAAGCACCAGCCCTGGATTCAGGTGAACGTGAGTTCAAATCCAGCCTCAGACACTTGACCCTAGCTGTGTGACCCTGGGCAAATCACTTAACCCTCATTGCCCCACAAAAACAAAAAAAACAAAAACCACAAATGGATCCCAAATGAACAAAAAATCCTCAAGTCCAATAAAATGCTATTTTTGACATCATTCAGAAATATTGCTTTTATCATTGGTATTGTTCAGTTAAGTCCAATTCTTTATGATCCTGTGGACTATAGTATGCCAATAATTTCCAATGGGGTTTTCTTGGCAAAGATACTGAAGTAGTTTGCCATTTCCTTCTCCAATAGATTAAGAAAAACAGGATTAAGTGATTTGCCCAGGGTCACTCAACTAGTAAGTGTCTAATATCAGATTTGAACTCAGGTCTTTCTGACTCCAGACCCAATGTTCAATCCACTGAACTATCTAAGCTGCCTCATTACACTATTACAATTCTCTCACTCCAGACTGATATTACTGAGGCTGTTCTAGTATCACTATTTCAATTTGATTCTTAACAGCTGTTAGATTTGCATCTTAGGGAGCTAGGCATAACAGTACATGAAGCACTAGACAAGGAAATGCTCCTTGATAAGATCATGTGCCTGCAAAAGCCCTTGAAGTCTTGAGGTCTTCCAGATCTTTGGATCCAAAGAAGTCAATTAGAGACCCCATCTCTAGAGAAAGCTATTTTCTGGTAAGTGCGAATTCTATTTGGGTTCTAAATTCTCCAGTCTTAGATAGGAAGAAATCATACTCTACCATCAAAGAAGGTGAATGGTACTTTGCCACTTTGATTATTTTAATGTATTCTGTGCCTTTTAATTTCCCCACTAATTTTTCTTTCTTTTTCCTCCCACTAGGTCCACAACTTTTTGGATATGTTGGTGGCAGAGTTCAAATTGTCTTTAAAAATATGGCATCAAGACCTTACTCAATACATGCCCATGGGGTGAAAACTCCTAATTCTGTGGTAGTTCCAACACAACCAGGTAATCATTTAGAGGAAATGAATTTTGTAGCTTAAATATAAGAATTACAATAGAATAATGAAACCTATTATAATGTAATTATTGATATAACATTCTATTACAATAACATAATTATTGTGTTTATAGCAATATAATTATCTAAGAAGTTTCTTAGAGCTTCCTTTATAAATGAAACAAGGAGACTGATGCTTGGATAATAGCTCTTTTAGGAAAGAGGAGTTGGTTCACATCTTTAATGAATCCAGATTGAAGGCTTAGTGAAATGGGGATTATTATCATTGTAACCAACGTCTATAAAGCACTTCAGCTGTGTTATCTCAATCTTCACAACTCTGAGAGGGAGTTGCTATCATTATCCCCATTTTACAAATGAGAAAACTGAGACTAAAAGCATGTTAAGTACCGTATCACAGGATTATGGGAAGTTAATAGGGCATATGAGTCTAAACTAGTATAGGGATGATGATGCAGGAAATGATACAGGTCAGGATGCAGAGTGTTCAGAGAGAACTAGCACCTCTATTGTGAGGGTTTGCTGAACCCCTTTCAGAGCTTCTTATCTACCTTTCATGTCTACCTTTCCCCAACTGTCACCTGTGGCACCAAGAAGCTGTAGTACATGCAGTGGCCACACCCAGGTAAACCAACTCAGCAGAAGGGCTCAATCAAGTTGAGGGTGACCAATAGGCTTCAAAGCCATCAGCAAGTTAGGGGGATGAGAACAATTTGTTCCAACGCCCATGAAGGTGGATGAAGCAGGCACTGTGGAATGCTTAGAGCTTGGTCAGACATCTAAGACACCAAAGTCATCCACTGGACCTGGGCCATCGAGAGTTGTCCTGACTCTCAGGAAGAGGGTGATGACTTTGTACAACTGTGCCTCACTTAAATCCAATGCATGAGCTTGTCAAGATATCACCCACGATGTAATTGGTCTTCAAAAATGAAGGACAGGGGCAGCTAGGTGGCACAATGGTTAGAGCACCGGCCCTGGAGTCAGGAGGACCTGAGTTCAAATCCGGCCTCAGACACTTAACACTTACTAGTTGTGTGACCCTGGGCAAGTCACTTAACCCCAATTGCCTCACTAAAAAAAAAAAATGAAGGACAAACAACAACATAAGGATGAAGATGCAGTTAATGATAGAGGTCAGAATAGGTCTGGATCAGATATAGCCAAAAGTGAGCTGCTAATGGTCAGGGTGAAGTAAGAGGGTTGAGTAATTAAAGGGGAGGTGTGTCTGAAGAACAGTACCAGAGGGGCAGCTAGGTGGCACAGTGGATAAAGCACTGGTTCTGGATTCAGGAGTTCAAATCCTGCCTCAAACACTTGGCACTTACTAGCTGTGTGACCTTGGGCAAGTCACTAAACCCCAATTGCCTCACCAAAAAAAAAAAAAAAAAAAAGAACAGTACTAGAGGCTATAGGGGTGTGACAGAGGTGAGAGTAAAAGAGATTGTGGAGGGGGCAGCTAGGTGGCACAGTGGATAGAGCACTGGCCCTGAATTCAGGAGGACCTGAGTTTAAATCCAGCCTCAGACACTTCACACTTACTAGCTGTGTGACCCTAGGCAAGTCACTAAACTCCAATTGCCCCGCAAAAAGAGAGAGACAGACAGACAGACAGACAGACTGTGGGACATCAAGTCTGAGATCTTGTAAGTGTGACAGTAATTTGTGCTGATAAGGACCAGGGAGTGCTTTGATGTGTTGAAGAGGAGGAGAAGAGGTGTTAAGAAAATTAAAGATTCATCAATCAACCAAAAAGTACTTATCAAGCTCCTACTATGTTCCAGGCACTTAGTAGGCACTGAGGATAGGATAAAAATACAAAGAATGAGAAAATCCCTACTCCTAAAAAACTTATATTTTATAATGAGATTAAGCGGTCAGGTAGTCAGTCATCCCTGAGGTGGGGTCACTAAGAAAGGCTCCACAATAGACTTGGATGGTGACAATGAGTCAGTAAGTGGTAAACAACAGTAGAAATGACCTTGAAAGTTTGGTATAGGCTACCAATGATGAGAAAAAGAGAGGGGTAGTAGCTTGGGAAATTAAGGATGGATTAGGAGATGAACTTTCAAGAAAGGGGGTAGTGGAATAGGTCACATAATTTGGATTTCTGTCAGGGAGGAGTTGGAAGGAGGAAATAAGAAACTGATTCATAAAGAATGAATTAAAGGGGCAGCTAGGTGGCGCAGTAGATAGAGCACCGGCCCTGGAGTCAGGAGGACCTGAGTTCAAATCTGGCCTCAGACACTTCACACTTACTAGCTGTGTGACCCTGGGCAAGTCACTTAACCCCAATTGCCTTAGAGTAAAAAAAAAAAAGAATGAATTAAAGGGGCAGCTAGGTGGCACAGTGGATAAAGCACTGGCCCTGGATTCAAGAGGACCTGAGATTAAATCCAGCCTCAGACACTTCACACTTACTAGTTGTGTGACCCTGGGCAAGTCACTTAACCCCAATTGCCTCACAAAAAAAAAAAGAATGAATTAAAGGCTCTATGGAATATAGTAGAAGGGGTGAGTGAATTTACAAAGTGCAGCATGGAATGCATGGGCATGAAGACGGTAGTAGGGAAATCCAACATTTATATTGAGTATTCTGTGGGGATAAGGGGAAGTTGTGAAAAGTTGGTGTCCAAAGGGTTAAACATAGAGATCAGTCAGTCAGTCCACAAGCACTTAGCAGGTGCCTCTGTGAGGCACTGTCCTAAGCACTGGGGATACAAGATATAAATAAATGAGGCATTCACAGAATGTATACAGAGTACACGGAAGGCAGTCTTCAAGGGGAAGGTACTAGCAGCTGGGAAAGACCTCCTGGAGTATTTGGGTGTTGAGCTGAGACGTGAAGAAAGCCAGGGAAGCTAAGAGGAGATGAGGAGGAGATCACGAATGGGAGAAACATGGTGGTAGAAGGCAGAATTGAAGTTCATTGGGAAGGAAGAACAACAGTTGACTATTTCTGGTGGAGCAGGATGCTTTTGGCGAGCTGATAAAAATTAGGAAGTGAGAGAAGAAGAAAAAAATGCTAGTCAGGAAAAGGAAAAACCCACTTGACATGGGAAGAAAAAAAAAAAGAAACTCCACTTCTGCTAAACTACTTTGTGCCTGAGTTACCTCTCCAAGCACTAATGGGTCTAATAGGACCAAAGGATGATAGATTTAGATGGAGAAGGGCCCCCTGGAAAGGCCATCTGAGTCCAACCCCTCTCATTTTATAGCCAAGGAAACTGAAGATGGGAAAAGGGAAGTTCATAGGTTCAGAGATCTAGAGATAGAAAGAACTTCAAAAGCCATCTCGTCCAAAATCTTCATTTTATAGCTGAGGGAACAAAAGCCCATGACAGGGTATTGACCTATCCCAAGTCACAGGATGGAGAGTAAGTCAAAGAGGGAATAATAATTGCATCCTGTAGTTCACAAGGTTGTTGTGAGGAAAACAGGACCTAAAACTTCAATGTTCGTTATTATGAGAAGCCACAAAGTCTACTGAAGAGAAGATTAGTGTTCAAGTCAAGAAGTGGGGCTGGGGAGGGGAGAGGGGCAAGTCCAGGATTCTGACACTTGTGTGGTCCTAAACAAGTCATAGAGTGCCTCAATTTCCTCATCTGTCAAATGGGAATTATACTTTCCCTACTTACCTCACAGAATTATTGTGAGAAAAGTGCTTTGTCATTTGTAAAGGGCTATAGAAGTGCATGTTATTATTATCCAAGTTAAGAAAAGATCTGTTATAATGTCTCTGCAAAGGAGACTGCCAATTTCCTGACCCCACGGGACAGTGTAGGTGTGGCCCTCAGTTGGTTCTGAATACTTAAGAGCATTGTTGTTGTAGTTCAATCCTTTCAGTTGTATCTGACTCTTCGTGGCCCGTGTGGGGTTTTCTTGGCAAAGATACTGGAGCACTTTGCCATTTCCTTCTCCAGTTCATTTTGCAGATAAGGAAACCGAGGCAAACAGGGTAAAGTGATTTGTCCAGGTCACACAGATAGTGTCACATTTGAACTCAGATCTTCCTAAGTTCAGGGCTGGTATTCTATTCACTGTGCCACCTAGCTGCTCCAAAGGGGGTAATGGGTAAAACTAAATACAATGTGATTTATATTCCATTTGGGATGTACTGGGAAGAGTTGTTGTCTTTGGAGGAGGAAAGGATAAGGGGCATTAATCTAATCACACTAATATCTCTTTAACAAGTCACTGATTTGTCAAAGCACAAGTAGAAAAACTTCTAGGGTCATAAAGCTGGACAAATGCCACCAATCTAACTCAATACCCATACGTTCAATTAACTCAGGTGAAATACAGACTTATACCTGGGAAATACCTCTAAGATCTGGTGCTGGAATAGAAGATTCTCCTTGTATTCCCTGGGTTTACTATTCAACTGTAGATCAAGTTAAGGTATGTTTCATCTGTATCCTATTTCTGCTTTCCTGACATCTTCTTAAAATAGATCTACAATTGAAGGAAAGAGAGATCAGCTTTTTTCCATGCCCCGGGTCTAGGCTAACTTCCTAGGAACACAGGCTGCTTGTCAATTCATTTTGCTTTGATATTTTATTAAAGGAACAGTTAAGTACATGATGATTCCTGATACTGGTAACACACTTAAAGAAGAAAGTAAGGATGAATCAAATATTTCATTTTCTTTGAAAGTTCTTTTAAAGCTAAATACATAAAACTGTATTTTAAGTTTCAAAATAAGCTTCAAGTCAAAAGTGGAGGCAACAAAGGAACTATGTATTAGCAACTTCTATAAAAACTTCAGAACTCAGATAAACAATCTCAAGGATACACCACAGAACCAGTACTGTAGCAAACACAAACAATCGCCGCCTTTCAGTAAAACATTTCAGGGCCAAAGATGATTCCATTGTACTATATAAATAGCAATTACAGCCCTTTGACCCAGCCATCCCACTACTGGGAATATGTCCCAAAGGATGCCAAGAACAGAAAAGTCCCACATAAAAACAAACAGAGCAGCACTTTCGGGGGCCCAGCAAACTGGAAACAAAAAGATGGGGTGCCCATCGATGGAACAATGTGTGCTATGTGAATGTACACAGAATAGTATTGTGTTGTAACAAAGGGCAAAGAGGAGAAATTCAGAGAAACTTGGGAAGACTTGGAAGGACTGACAGTGTGAAGTAAGGAAAACCAAGAAAACAATAGACAAGTCAAGTGAACTAGAATTTATTAAGCACCTGCTTTGTATCAGGCACTATGCTAAGCACTAGCGATACAAAATGAGTGCAATAATATAAATGAAATGATTGCTAAAAATGAAGTAAAGGGGCAGCTAGGTGGCGCAGTGGATAGAGTACCAGCTCTGGAGTCGAGTACCTGAGTTCGAATCCGGCCTCAGACACTTAACACTTACTAGCTGTGTGACCCTGGGCAAGTCACTTAACCCCAATTGCCTCACTAAAAAACAACAACAACAACAAAAAACCATGAAGTAAATACTAAGTAATTGTAATAATTAAGGAACAACAGAAGAGAGATGAAGATGGACTCCTAAGAGTATAGAATGTTGCATACAAACGAGAAGGGGAGAGCAGTGTGCACAATATATCCAGAAACTACTCTAGTGGGTTTTTTTCCGAGTGTTTTTTTAAAAGGCATCAATAAAACTTATTTTTTCAAGAATAGCAATGATAGACTCACTCAAGATACCTTATCCAATTCAAACAAGCTCAAGGGAATATCTATAGTAATGTTCGATCACATATATCAGCTTTTCTCTTGATAGATACAGCTGCAAATAATTATAGGGACCACAGTTAGCTGATTCACCAGTGAACAGTATTTATTGTTTTGTGACATTTAAAAAGTTTGAGACATAGTTTCTGGGTGAGTTATCGTTTTATTAATAATGCTAGCGTATTATTAGTAAAAAGGAATGATTATTTGGATGTCTCTCTCTTGGACCAAAGACAAATCATGGAGGTGGGCTCAGTTTAGATGCCCTTGGAATTATGGGTGTTCCTGAGAGTGGCAATCAACTCTGATTGGTTAACAATTAATAAGAGAACTTGAATATTGTAATGAGAGGTAGGTCTATTCTAATGAGGGGCTAGGGAAATAACTGATCATTTCATTTACTTCCAAATCACCACACACACACACACACACACACACACACACACACACACACACATCCCCTAGCCTCAGAGGGTGAAATATAGAAAAAGGATCTACAACACCAGAGTAGAACACAGTGGGGGGGGGGGCAGGGCAGCCAGGTAGATAAAGCACCAGCCCTGGTTTCAGGAGGACCTGAGTTCAAATTCGACCTCAAACCCTTGACACTTACTAGCAGTGTGACCATGGGATAGTCACTTAACCCTCATTGCCCCCAAAACAAAAACAAAAACACCTCAGACTCTTGTTATCTGTGTGACCTTGGGCAAGTCACTTAACCTCTGTTCACCTCAGTTTTTACATCTGAAAACTTGGGGTTTATCACCAGGGTTGTTGTTGGGATCACATCACATAATATTTGTAAAATGCTTCACAAATCTTAAAGCAATATGTAAATGCTGGTTAATTGTATTGCCCAGGGTCACACAGTAAGGATATGAGGCAAGATTCAAACTCAGGTCTTCCTGAGTAAAGGACTAGTACCTTATCTAGTATACTATGCTGACTCTCATTCATACAATTTCCATCAATTTTCCCATTACAAATTAGGAGTCAATTACTGGCCACCCATCACTAGCAAATATTAATTACTAAAGTGTTTGCTGTTGGTAAAATAAAGTATTGTGAAATAATGCTACAAAGATGATAATGCCTCCAGCTTTCCCCTTATGTCTTTTGTATACACATAATTATTTACGTTATCTCCCCAGTAAGGATGCCATTAAATATTTAACAAAATGCTCACTGATGAATTCATTGAAAATCACTAAGGTTATCCCTTTGTCTGTTTTCAGGATCTCTACAGCGGATTAATTGGTCCTCTGATTATTTGCCGAAGACATAATAAAGCTGTATATGGAGCCATAAAGAAACTCCAGTTTTCTCTCCTATTTTTAGTTTTCGATGAAAATGAATCTTGGTATTTAGATGAAAATATTCAAACTTACTCTGATGACCCAGGAAAAGTAAACAAGGAAGATGAAGATTTTCTAGAAAGCAACAAAATGCATGGTAATGTCTAAGATGTCATTTTAAAAATGTATATATTTTTCTCCTTTCCTCTCTTCTTACACTATCAATTTTAGGCCTATGAATCACCATTTGTATTTACCTCTCTACATGAGCCTCATCCATCTTTACTCTTGCCCCTGAATGAAATGTCCATTAGAGGACTGGCCTTGAAATCAGAAAAACTTGGGTCAGATCCTGCCTCAGCTGTGTGACTCTTGGCAAATTATTCAACTGTTCTTTGTGTTAGTTTCCTCATCTGTAAAATGAGGGGGGCAGGGGGAAGAGTTAACTCCATTACATCTAGGCCTTTTCTATTTTTATATTTCTCATTCCAGGTAAGATTCCTTGTTTAGAACCATTTCCTTGAACCCATCCAAAACAAAGAAAAATTAAAAAAAAAAAAGATTCTATTGCACTTTTCACAAAATTTAAAATAGATCTGTTTATCTCCTAGAGAGGGATTTCTTGACTTCTGGCCTTGCCTGTCTTACCACTTCTCAAAAGTATCAACTGCCTTCATTTGAACTGAATGAATGAATTTATTAAGCACTTACTATGTATGTACAAAGACTTGATTACTTGGAAAGGATTCCACATATCAACTCAGCAGCTATTTTTTCTATGAAACATCTAAAATACTTTCTGATGTTAGAAACAAGATTAAAGAGATTTTTTTAAATGGATTACTCTTTTTAAATTTTTTTTTAGCAATTAATGGACTAATGTTTGGAAATTTACATGGTCTGACAATGCATGTTGGAGATGAAGTCAACTGGTATCTGATGGCCATGGGAAATGAAATTGATCTGCACAGCGTGCATTTCCATGGACATAGCTTTGAGTATAAGGTATGTTTGGTCTGTTTCTCCTCGACTGAGAAACCCAGTTCTTTTGAGAGATTCAGAGAAAAAAAGTGACAATTTGAGCCGCCCAAACCACAAGGATTGTCTTAAAAGAATACTGAGCAATTTAACAGATATAGAAGCTTTATTTCGAATGATCAGTGCACTCTGCAACTATCTGACGCCTTTCCATATATTCATTCACTTATTATTCATTCATTAATTCATTAAATTATTATTATATAAGCATTTATTAAGTACCTACTGTTGGCAAAGCACATTATTAGGCTCTGGGTATATAAAGAGAAGAACAAGGTAGCCCCTTTCCTACAGTTTATTCAATGATAAAATAGAGATTCCTCGAGGGGAGGAACAATTTCATTTTTGGATTTGTATCTTCAGTATTTTACATAATTCCAGGAATATAGAAGGTGCTTAATAAATTGTTTGTTGACTGATGCTACTGGTGAGATAAAACATATATGCATAAGTTAAAACTGTCATAATAAAAATCTGCAATAAGGAGAAACCAAGGGACAAAGCATGATCAATTTATTAGCAAGGCTAGTAATTGCTAATTAAGTGAGATCCCAAGTTTCTTGGTAGCAGGGGATACATATGACAGTCAGAGTGGCCTTTTCTATAGTTGAAAAGATAACAGGGGGAAGCTAAGTGGTGCAGTGGATAAAGCACTGCTCCTGGATTCAGGAGGAACTGAGTTCAAATCCGGGCTCAGGCATTTGACCCTTACTAGCTGTGTGACCCTGAGCAAGTCATTTAACCCTCATTGCCCCGCAAAGAAGGAGGAGGAGGAGGAGAAGGATAACAGTCTATGTGTGGTATTAAAGATAGTCCTGTGATTAAAACTAAACTAACACTGTAATTGGTTTACATTAGAGGTAAGGGTGGGCTCACAGAGGTAAAGGGAAGGCTTACCTGTGGCCTGACTCACAAGAGGGGATCTTCAGGATCCATGACAATGGGGAAACACAGAGTTGCCTAGCATAAGGCAACCCCCTACACCAATGTTCTGGTGCTAGGCTCATGACCAGGCAAAATATCTTATTATTATCGTCCTTTTTCCCTCTTCTCCCTTACAGGGTAAGACAAATTGAGTTTCAGACTGTAGCCTAGGGGCAGCTAGATGGCGCAGTGCTTCCGGCCCTTGCATTCAGGAGGACCTGAGTTCAAATCCGACCTCAGACACTTGACACTTACTAGCTGTGTGACCCTGGGCAAGTCATTTAACCCTCATTGCCCCTCAAAAAAAAAAAAAAGACTGTAGCCTAGAGAAATGGGGAAGTTAAACTCATAAAGAAGTCAAACCATCCTATAGCCTCTAATACTAGGGAGTCAAACTATTTTATACTAAGGCCTATACAGTGAAATCTTACTTGAATCCATAATTGCTTAATTCCAGTGGATTACTACAATTCTTAGTTCATAAATGATACAAAATAACATGGGTATCAAAGTCTAACTTCACATTCCTTGTCTCTGATCCTATAATACCATGTCTCCATTGTATCAACATCTACAACCAAATTGATATGATCGGGCTTGATCAGCATCCATTAGAATTAAATTAGTAATAAGGCAATAGAAAGCAGTAACTACAAGGTTCGACATTTTATACAAGGCCAGCCATGAGAGGCTCAATTATTACTGGGAATAGTTGGCTGTTAACAAATGGCCTAACAAAAGATGAGACGCTTCTCACACTTTCTCCATCTGCATGTTGTGGTAGCTAGATAGGCATGGACGTACATAGTTAGAAGAGTACTTTAGGGCTTCAGACTAAAGCCTTGCTACCTATGGTCAGCACATTGACAAAAATTCATTGGGGGCAGTCCCCTTTGATAAGCTAGCCTTACAAAAAAGATAGCATGTGGGGATTTACAAGTCATCCAGGTAATACGATGATCCCCTAGTAGCCCACTCCCAATGTCAAGTTTCAGATGTCTCAGGTATTCATGTGATCCCATTCCAGAGTAGGTCTCAGTTGATGGCAGCTCTAATGGTGGGTCTTCTAGGAAGGGCTGGTCACTTGCAGAGGTTTCTGCTATAACCCTTTTACAAAACAGATCTTAATACAATTTAGTAACTTAGTTGAGAGGGTGAACAATAGAACATCAAATTAGGAACTAACACCTAAAACTCCAGAGAATTTAAGTCTTATGTGTCTCTGGCTGTTTTTATATTTATCAATCCTAAAAGAAATGCATGAGGGCGTGACATAAATTGGGCTCTTAATATTTTTCAATCTTTATTTTAGAATTAATACTCATGGGGCAGCTGGGTGGCACAGCGGATAAAGCACCAGCCCTGGATTCAGGAGTACCTGAGTTCAAATCCGGTCTCAGACACTTGACACTTACTAGCTGTGTGACCCTGGGCAAGTCACTTAACCCTCATTGCCCTGCAAAAAATTAAAAAAACTAACAGAATTAATACTCATAAAAGGAAAAAATAAGCCTTTAAAACCAGAAAATAGGCCAACAGACCAATGTATATTCCCTGAAAGTCATTTGTATCTGAGAACCAATGGTGTGTGCACACACATATATTGTTGCTCCTCAAAATTACATGCTCCATTTAGTTTTTTTCATTTAATTTTATTTCTTTTTTGATTACATTTTAAGTTCTAAACTGTCCCCCTCTCTTCATCCCCTGCCTGCACTAGAGAAGGCCAGCATCTTCCTTCATAGGTCCTTTGTAGCTGATTTCAGTATTTATAATACTCAGAATAGCTTAGTTGTTCAGTTATTCTTTGAACAATATTGCTATTACTGTATACAATTCTCTTGGTTATTTAATACTCTTCATTATTTGATACAAGTCTTTCCATGTTTCTCTAAAATCAACTTGCTCATCATTTCTTATAGCATAGTATTCCATCACAACCATTTACCACAACTTGTTTATCCATTCCCCAATTGATGGGCATCCCCTCAGTTTCTAGCTCTTTGCCACCACAAGGCGAGCAGCTATATTTTAGAACATGCAGATTCTTTTCCTTTTCCCCTGATCCCTTTGGAAACAGACCTAATAGTGTTATTGTAGGTCAAAGTTTTTTAACTCTTTGGGCCTAATTCCAGATTGGATCAGTTCACAGTGCCACCAACATTGTATTAGTGTCCTAATTTTTCCATACTCCCTCCAACATTTATCATTTTCTCCTTCTATCATTTGAGCCAATTTGATATGTGTGATATATTTCAAAGTTGTTTTAATTTTCATTTCTCTAATCAATAAACACAGAGCATTTTTTTCCATGTGACTACATATAGTTTTGATTTCTTCATTTGAAAACTGCCTGTTCATATCCTTTGACCACTTATCAATTGGGGAATGACTCACATTCTTATTAGTTAATTAATTAATTATTATTATTTTTTTTTTTAGTGAGGCAATTGGGGTTAAGTGACTTGCCCAGGGTCACACAGCTAGTGTTAAGTGTCTGAGGCTGGATTTGAACTTAGGTACTCCTGACTCCAGGGCCGGTGCTCTATCCACTGTGCCACCTAGCTGCCCCTTATTCTTATTAATTTAACAAAGTTCTTTATATAGTTGAGACATGAGAACTTTATCTGAGAAACTGTCTGTAACTCCCAACCACAACCTCCCCACCCCCGAATTTTTTGCTTTCCTTCTAATCTTGGCTATATTGGTTTTATTTGTACAAAACCTTTTTAATTTAATGTAATCAAAATTATCTATTTCACATCTTGTAATGTTCTTTATCACTTGTTAATTTATAAATACTTCTCCTATTGATAAGTCTGATAGGTAGCAATTTCCATGTTCTTCTAATTAACATGATATTTCCCTGTATATCTAGGTCATTTTTACCTTATCTTGGTAAATGGTGTCAGATATTGGCCTACACCTAGTTTTTGCCAGATTGCTTTCCAGTTTTCTCAATAATTTTTACCAAATAGTGGCTTTTCTCAAAAGCTTAAATCTTTACATTTGTCAAATACAAGGTTACTACAATCATGTGCTACTGTGTATTGTATGTTTATTCTGTTCCACTGATCTACCTTTCTATTTCTTAGCCAGTACAAGATAATTTTGATAATTACCACCTTATAATATAGTTTAAGATCTGGTACTGCTAAACCTTCTTCCTTTACATTTTTTCATTAGTTCTTTTAATATTCTTTACTTTTTGCTTTTCCAAATGAATTTTATTATTTTTTTTTCTAGCTCAGTGATAAAAGTTTTGGGTAATTTAATTGGGATGGCATTGAATAAGTAGATTAGTTTAGGTAGAATTGTCATTTTTACTATATTGGCTCTGCCCACCCAAGAACAATTAATATTTCTCCAATTATCTAAATCTGATTTTATTTATATAAAAAGTGTTTTATAATTATGTTCACATAGTTCCCAGATTCGTCTTGGCAGGTATTTTATGCTGTTTATGGTTATTTTAAATGGGAAATCCCTTACTTTCTCTTCTTGCAGGATTTTGTTGGTGATGTATGGAAATGCTGATGATTTATGTGGGTTTATTTTATATCCTGCTATTTTGCTAGAATTATTGTTTCCTATCCCAAATTTATAGTTTAATAGCATCATTTTGTTTGTGGGGCAATGAGGGTTAAGTGACTTGCCCAAGGTCACACAGATAGTAAGTGTCAAGTGTTTGAGGCTGGATTTGAACTTAGGTCAGTTTAATAGCATCATATAAAAGCAACTTTCATTTTGTTCCTGGAACTTAAACGTGTAAAGAAACTTGTAACCACTTTTTCCTTTACTATGAATGGTCTTAGTTCCTAGTTGCCTCTTCCTTTTTACAACGTTTGTGTTAATTCCCAGTACTGTAGGTTATTAAATTATTGTATCTAATTAAGCAGTTAAAAGTTTTAAGTTTGTCTCTCATCAAAGGGGAGTTTGTTTTCTAATGATTTTAAATGAACAGAAATCCTTATCACACTAATTTAATTTTGGATTCAATGAAATCAAGTATAGCTATATAATCACTAATGTTAACAATTTGAAATCTCAATTTTCACAAGGGCAATTAACTACCAGGATCTCAAATTTCAGGGCCCACTGTTATCAATTAGCTTATGCTTTAATTGAGAAAAAGAAATTAAGTCATGTTGAAAAGTGATGATGAGACTACAATTGTTGGGATGTAATTGTAAGCATCATATTGGTTCAATTAAATATAAATTAAACAACAGTACCTTTTACAAATCCTTCGATGTTGTTGGATTTTTTTGGTGAACAAATTCTTCGATGTTTAAAGAGACTGATATAGCCTTGCTATCGCTTTCCCTAATGACTTTATACCACTTTCACTAACTCTTTGATAGTAATGCAGATTCTTTCCCCCTTTAGATCTATAATAAAATTTGCTTCATTGTCAAATAGTTGACAATGATTTGCCTTAGAAAGATCCTTTGATTTGTGGTGTAATAATTTCTTGATTTAAAGTATCTGCTTTTTATTAAAAGTATATTCATTAGAGCTAACGGGAATTGCACTGCTAAAAATAGTGTCTGATGGAGACATTTTCTGAAGGGCTCAAGGTGTAATATTTTCTCTATTTCCTTTTAAGTCATTCAAAGGCTAAAGTCCATTTCTTCTTTTTCTTTCTTACCTTATCACAGCCTTCACAGAAGACATTAAATTTTACTTATTGCTCAGCTGCTTCCTAATTTTAAAACAAATTTCTCTCTTTGGGAGCATCTTAAGATTCACCATCAATCTGGGAGTTCCAATGTAGAAGCTGATAACAAGGTTTGCTTGATGTCTTCAGGTTGGTTGTTTAAAAGGAGTAAGCAACAGAAGGGTACATACATTCCAATTCTACTTACTTCTATTCTTTTTGAAACTGGAGGTGGGATAAAATTTTCCCATTCTCCCCTTTAAACAGAAAAAAACCTCACATGTCCACCCTACAATAAATCTGGCATTCACTTTAAGTATAGTTTTAAGTGTATCCTTTCCCTGAAAACAACAACAAACCTTTTGATTCAAAGACTGACAAACTTAAACTACTTTGGAATTTTCTTTTATATATATGAAACTATGTGTGTGTGTATATGTACACACATATACATGTGTATATATTAAACTATATATACACTATACATACATATTTTCTCTCCTATCCTAACTGTACTATATAGTACTATACTATATTAACTATACTACACTACACTGCACTATATTATACTATACTATGTTATACTATACTATATTATACTATATCAACTATACAGTATGCTATACTATAGTATGCTAACTATGCTATACTAACTATACCATACTATACTAACTATACTATACTACACTATAGTAAACTATACTACTGTATACTATACTATACTATATTAACTATACTAGACTATACTAACTATACATACTATACTATGCTTTGCTATGCTATACTATACTGTACTATACTATACTATATCTATGTATCTAGTGAATTTTCATGTAGTGAAATTTTCATTTCACTTGGCATCTTCTGTGAATCCCACATTTTGAGTGGAATTGCCTGTGTCATGAACAAAATTTGTAACACATTACACTGCAATAAATGAAGTGATTGTTTTCAGCAATCATTTCCCACTTATGCCCTGTTGTTGGTCTTGTCCATTCCAAGAGCTGATTCCAGGATAGAAAACGACCATATTGTGTCAGCCAACACACAGCCTTGGTCCCTCTCTCAGTAGGTATTATTCTTGACCCCAACTCTCACTTCTAAGCCCTGACCTAATCTTAGAAAATGGTCACTACCTCCTTCTAACTTTATTTATTTGTTTTGTAGGGCAGTGAGGGTTAAGTGACTTGCCCAGGGTCACACAGCTAGTGTCAAGTGTCTGAGGCTGGATTTGAACTCAGGTCCTCCTGAATCCAAGTCCAGTGCTTTATCCACTGTGCCACCTAGCTGCCCCCTAACTTTATTTCAACCATTCCCTGAATCGGCTACGCCCACTCTGCTTGTAACTTTGACCCCACCTACACCAACCCCATTTGGGAGCCTTCCAGAACTTCATTGTCTGCCTTTTTCATCCCCCTGCCCCAGTCCAGGCCCTTTCTTTCAGTATAAGTTTTAAAGGGCCATACAGTGGCTTGGGTCAGGAGAGGAGCATGGGCAAATACAACTGGGACTCGGGCCACTCCCACCCTTTAGGGTGTAGGTTAAAGAAACATAAGGAAAGGAGACAGTGGGTAGCACTGGATCTCATTATCCATCAGTCTGTTCTACTCCCTCTATGAAATGTAGTGGTTAAAAAGAAAGCCTGTCTTTATGCTCAGGTGAGTTAGTTATTTCTATAGATGGGACCAAAGGCGTTAACAGTGAACTTCCTTGAAATTCCAGTGTCTCACGTCACTTGTTCATATGCATGTTGTTTCACCCCAGGAGAACGGAGGCTCTGTGAGGGCAGCAACTGTTTCTTCCTCTCTTTTCACCTAGTATTGTAGCTTGCACATAGTAGGTTCCTGACAGATGCTTCCTGATTCTGCCAGATCTCATACTGCCTCCTACAAACGCAGATCACAACCAATTCAAATCTGTCCAATTTTTTTTTTTTACTGGGCCTGCTAAAAGTAATGTCACCCAGTTGGTTGCTCAGATGGTTTCAGCAACTTTATTGGATCCCGAATCCTCTCACAGGTAAATCTGTATTGTGTTTTTGTTTTTCTCTTTCTAATTAAGCTCGGAGTTCATCGCTCAGATGTCTATGACCTCTTCCCTGGGACATTCCAAACGATAGAAATGTATCCCCAAATCCCTGGAACTTGGCTACTTCACTGTCATGTGGCTGACCACATTCATGCTGGAATGGAAACTACCTACACTGTCCTTAAAAATGAAGGTAAGGATAACTGATGCCATTTTGACAACAGCGATGCCGATAAGAACAAACATGTGGTATGGCGTTAAGAGTACTGTCAGAGGGCCTGTGTTCAAATCCTACCACTTCTAATGCTGACCACTTGCATGACCCTGGACAAGGGCCACTTAGCCAATCTGGGCCTTGGTTTCATCATTTATAGAATGAATGGGTTGGATTACATGACCTTTGAGGCTTCCTGGAATTGTGACCCTATAGGAAGAAGTTAGTTGCATTGATTTAGTTAACAGCCCTTTTTTCTAATCACAGATATTAACTGCTTATGGTGGTAGGAAAGGAAAGATGAAGGTGGGAAAGGAATATGTACATACAATTATGCAGTGATACTGCTCTCACCAGAGGCAGTATGACATATTGCATGAAAAGCTGGTCTTAAGAGTCAGAAAGACCCACCTTCGGTTCTTACCCCTGATACATGCTGGCTGTGTGAATCTGGGCAAGGCATTTAACCTCTCGATGCTCCAAGCAAATCTATCTGCATAAGCAGAGAGAATTTCCCCACTGGGAATTCTCCACACCACAGATCTGGACCAAATATAGATAGATCAAGATATGTAATCTGTATGTAAATATAATTATATCATAATATAGTAGAATATATATAAACTATATCCTAATACAGGGTATGTGTCAAAATATCACATGATATACACAACATATAAATTTATGTTGTATAGATGCACACATATATACGCACATGTGCATGTCCAATGTGAGTACGCATGTGTTTTAAGCACATAACCCATACGTGTGTGTATGCAAGCATCTCACAGGATCACATGGTCAGATGCATTAAGGAGCAGACATTTCCTACCCTCATGCCATTCTCACTCCAAAGCTTCCTTTTATACTCCCTTAAACCACTGTGCTGGGTTATTCATGCTGCTCACCTCCAGCCAGCTTGGGCCAGGCTCCTATCAGAGGCATTTTTTTTTTTCCATTCCTACCAAGAAAGGGCAATTTGTATTTCTGCCAGACAGCAGCTTGAGCTGAGGACACCATACCCGTCTCTTTGCTTCTCTCAATTTTCTCTCTAAAAAACTGTAAGCATTATAACCACCCTACCCACAAACGCTCCCTCCAAGAGAGCCCTGCCTTGACTCAGACACCAAGAAGTGACTCCAGCAGGCCCAGTGGGAGTCCTCTGTTCTGGGTAGCAGCAGTAGCACTCAGCTAGCACCCATGTTTGTGAAACACATGTGAGGCAAAGAATGAATTCCCCACTCTCTCCCTTCCCCCCACCTTTCCCCACATACTCTTATATGAAAAACAATAAATACCAACTCTAAAAAATGCAAAAGGGTTAAACATCTCAATATAAAATTCATACCTTGAGATTGCAACTACTAGTCTTCCTGGGCCTATTAACAATAGGAGCTCATCAGGTGAAAATTATGCAAAGGGAAAAAAATCTTTGCATTTCCTCCTTAAAATTAGGGGACTGCAGGAAGAGACCATATATAGAAAAGAGAATATAAACACAAATCCTTTAGTACCCTTTAAGAGTTAAGTAAAGGGGCAGCTAGGTAGCATAGTGGATAAAGTTCTGGTCCTGGATTCAGGAGGACCAGAGTTCAAATTTGACCTCAGACACTTGACACTTAACTAGCTGTGTGACCCTGGGCAAGTCACTTAACCCTCACTGCCCCGCAAAAAAAAAAAAAAGGAAAAAGAAAAAAAAAAAGAGTTAAGTAAGGAGCACTGAAAAATTAGGTAACAATAATCTGACTTTCCAAACACAATTTTGACCAATGGTGACACCATTCCCTTGTGCATTTTATTATGGAAATATTTGCTTAGCACTACTGGAAACTGATGCCTCAAACAGACAAAACCTTGGTTTTCCTGTCCGTGGGTGTTCCACACTCACTTCTGGGCCAGGAAGGCCACTGGATAGACCCCCCCAGTTGAGAAGAGCTAGGTCAGCATCATCCTCTGCCAACAGGAGTATGAGGAAGTCTGGCTCAACTGAGAAAAAAGTGGCCGGAAAGGATACATGATGAGTTCTAGAAGAGTCACATCCTAGCTGTCTGTTAAGAAGGCACTTCTTTGTATACAGATCTTGAAGGTCAGATGGGAAATGAGCTGTTGGTTGACAAGAGGAAGGTTATTGTAGGGTTAGCGAGAATTATGGATCAACAGGGATAAAGGGAAGAGACCAAAGGAGGTGGAAGGGAGGTTGTGACCTAAGCAGAGAATAGAACTCTACAAGCCTTCAAGGTAAAAGAGTCCCCTGACTTTGATTTAAAAGGAAAATCTGAATCAAATCAAATAGTCTGACTTATGTTACAAAGTTTTGGTACAAGCAATAAAATGCTTCTGTTATATCTCATTATTAGTAAAGATTTAGAAGGTCTACCAGGACACAGAAACACAGCAAAACACCCAAAGGTATAATAAAACACACAGAGGAGGTGGTAAGGTGTAATCAAAGAATGTTGACCTAAGTCACTGAACCATAGTTTGAGCATCCCATTCTCTCTCTGGGCCTTGGTTTCCCCACTTGCAAAGTGAGAGTAAGACGAGATAATCTCTGAGGAGGTCCCTTTCAGATTCAGAGCTCATTTTGTGATTGGGTCAGAAGACAGTTTTTTCCATCAAGGAAAAAGAATCCTTCAAAAACAATACTGGGTCCTCTACCTTATATTGAAATATTTTAGCTCCCCAATCATTAAAAAAAAGTACTTTTAAAGGCTTTCTATTGTTTTTAAAAAATACTTTACCAGAAGTTTTTCAGAACTTGACCTTTTGTCAGAGTATTGTGTAACTTTCTAGAAACACACAAGATGCTCATCAGGAAAGACAAACTAGTTCTTGCAGGATGGGGATGGAGGGGGGCAGGAGGAGTGTAGGATGGAGAAGAGGAAGCAATAGGATAAGGAAGAGAAAATGTGACCTTCAGATTTTGGAAAATTTTTGCATTTCCTCTCTTTGTCTCTCATCATTAGAGAGGTCTATATTTTTTGTATTTCTATGTAATTCTTAGTATCCAATGCAGCAATTTTAAGCTGTCTTAGAGGGGGTGTGCAGGGAGAGATTGGCAAAAGAGCTGGCTTCACTTTGTCATCTTGGCTCCGGCCCCTCCAATGTAGCACTTTTTAAAAATACAGCACTGAATGATCAAGAGATCACTTAATAAAAGCAATGAATAAACACACCCTTTCTTTATAACTCTAAAAAACAAGTAATGTTGGGGGTAGAAAAACATGACAAGCGAGGAAACACAGACTTTGGGAAACCTTTTTTTCTCTTACAGGATTTCATGAGGGAAAGACTAAAAATATGAGCCTTTAACCTTTAAAAAAAAAATACGTTTGAACACATTCATTTGGAAACCCCATGATCTGACTTTACATTTCAAATGTAGAGTAACTTTAGAATCTTTTAATAATGTTCTTTGAACTTTCTTTCCTATAGAGACAAAGTCTGGCTGAAGGAAATCAGATGATGCTAAAACTGCAATAGCATTCTACAGAAATTAAAACATAGAACAGAAATGTGGACTTGACATATTTATGCACATTAAAAATTATTAAAAACCCAACTCCCAAGGCCTTGTGCATTTGTTGAGAAGTGACATTATTTTGTGGATAGGTCAAAAGATTAAATTATAAATGATTAACAGTATATTAAATCTAATGTCAAATGATAGAATTAATGGAAATTTCTAGATAAGATGGGGACAAAAAGAGCTATAATTGCCACATGGGCACAATACACATCATTTTAGAGTGTTCATCAAATTACATTCATAAATGTTTCTTGGATTTTCATCAAAAAAGGTGGTAGTCATTACTTGGCTTACATTCTTGGCCCTGCCTATAGGTACTCTGCTAGGTCTCTATTATCTACTTCTTTTTGTTTGTTTGTTTTTGGGTTTTTTGGTGAGGCAGCTGGGGTTAAGTGAGTTGCCCAGGGTCACACAGCTAGTAAGTGTTAAGTGTCTGAGGCTGGATTTGAACTCAGGTCCTCCTGAATCCAGAGCCAGTGCTCTATCCATTGCGCCACCTAGCTGCCCCTATTACCTACTTCTTAATAATCTTATTGATACAACTTGGCACCTTGGTGTGGGGTAGACAAAGGCAATGCCAGATGGTGTTCTATATATCTAGGGACAAGTTACAAAGGCAGCCATGACTGGAGAAGAGCAAAAACGGGAAATAATCTTAACAAGGAGGTCTAGCCATTTTCTCCATTGAGGATCTAGTCTCAGGCGATACACAAATAGCAATACCCCTTCCTCTTTTGGGTGTTGAAGGAAGAAAGGAAGGTGGGAAAGGATTTGTTAAGCATCCAGTATGTGCCAGGCACTGTGCTAAGTGTTTTATCAAATATCTCATTTAATTTTCACAACCACCCTGAGAAGTAGGTTGCTATTATCATGCATATTTTATATTTGAGGAAACTGAGGCTGGCAGAGGTTAAGTGACTTTGATTTGCCTGACCTCAGGACATGCAGCTAGTAAGTGATGGAACCAGGAATAGGACCCAGGTCTCCCGATACCACCATGGGACCTTGCAACAGCAGCCAGTATCTTGTATGGCTCTAGACCATAGGATGACCAGAGGGAGAACACAACTGCATTATAAGGAAGAGGGGGCTGCCCTGGAGCAGCCATGAGGAAGGAGAGGAAGCATCCATGAGTAGGAAATCTTCAAACTGTGGTTATCTCAAGAACAAGTCAGGGTACGTGAATCTGAGTGAACAGCACCTTTTCAATCTGTAAAGATGCTAGGAAATAGGGGGTAGCTAGGTGGTGCAGTAGATGAAACACCAGCCCTAAATTCAGGGGGACCTGAGTTCAAATCCGGCCTCAGACACTTGACAATTAGTAACTGTATGACCCTGGGCACGTCACTTAATCCTCACTGCTCCACCAAAAACAAAAAAAAAGATGCTAGGAAAGAAAATACGCTTGTTTATACAGTATTTATTTATTTTACATTAATTCTGTCTGGCAAGGCAACAGAACATTTCGGTGAAACTAAAAGCCTTCACTGAAAACATATTCAACAAACCACATGTAACCAGCCGGATCAGATGGTTGGAGGCTTTATAAACTCTTTTACTGACATTCAGCTAGAAAGTGACGATAATCTCTCCCATTTCAAACAAAAAAAGAGGTTGGCAACCTCAGATGGCCTCAAAAGCTTTATATTCTCCTTCAAGACTTGTAAGAGAATTAGAAAAATAGGAGTCCGGAAATCTGAGGCCTGCATGGAGTTTCCTTTCCTGCAATCTGTCTTGGAAAATGATGGAAAACAATGAAGTTCTGGAAAACCTGGAATTTTCAATATTATTGTGAGGGGAAAAAAAAATTTCCTTTATGCATTCCTGAGGCTAAAAAGATTGTCACACTTCCAGCTATGAGTTAGAGATGGTAACAGTTCTATCTATACATAAAAATCGGCCCTCTAGCTTTATTTTAAATATGGCTTTACAATATTATCACTTCTTAAAGCTGTTATATGCCACAAACTTAACTGGTCCAAGCCACTGAAAATGCAGAGATGAGTATCACCACTCCAATCCTGCAAGTATCTATAATACATATATTTAGTATGAAAATTGTGTCCATACAGTCCTTTATTTGCAATTTCTCCACTCAAGACCCACTTGTCTGGTTATCTGGTTTCCTGATGGATTCTCCATACTGTGGCGACATTCCTTTTTCCCATCCATAATACCTTGCTGTTGTATTCAAGTCTTGGGTTTTTTCCTACTGCTATAAAGGAGATATGGTAGGAAGAAGGCTACCGTTCCATCTTCTGGTAGGACATTCAAGAAATCCCTTAGTTCTAACTCTGTGGCAACAACGGCCAATGTTTCTATTGAGGAAAAAAAAAAAAAGAATCCAGGTGTTAGAATTTAAGACTTGTGATGGAAATGCCAACAAGAAAGAGAGAATATTCCGGGGAACCCTATATCTGGGCCCCAAAGGATGGCTTGCTTTCTGGTTAGCTGTCTTTCAATCAAGTCCCATTCTCTTCAAATTGGTTTGAGTTTGTTAGCCTTAAGTCAGCTCTATTATAGCAGTTGATTTATCAAAGTTAGTTGCCAGAATAAGAAACCCTTAGATAACAGATCTCTAAATCTTTTCTTTATGCATGTGTGTATATAATATATACATATACACACATGTATGTATCAACATTGTTCCTCAAGTTAAATATATACATCAATATTTTTAAAAGATGAATCCTAACAGTTTCATAATTAAAATCAACATGCAAAAAGAATATAAGATTAAAAAAAACAACTTTTGAGACCACATACCTTTCTCTAAGTTGCACGAGGATGTGCGTCATTTGGAATGAACAATACCTAACAACTATTAATAAGCATTTAGTAACAGCATAATTTTCCCCTCAAAGGTCACTCTAAATATCTTCAGGTCTATGACTGCAAGAGGGTTAGGCTGCCCTCTTCTGGGGAAAGAGATTATTAGGCTTAAGGATACACAGATGTCATATATGCTACCTAAGCTGCCACCGGGTTAGGGATGCTTCCATATAAAAGTTCAAACCAGCGATCCAAATCTGAATTCCCCATCAAATGAATGCTCCTCATACTGTGATCCAAAGGTAAAACTGTCTCCCTTTGTCAGAGGCTGGTTGACAACCACAGGGGAAGCCACCTCCTTTAAATTCATCTGAAAAGCAAGTTCTTCAAACAGGTTTATCAAGTTTTTCTCTCTCCCCGGAAAGTGATAGCTTGGAAATGATACTGAGTCATATAAAGCTTGACTGTGTTTCTTCTATTCTCATACCCTCTAAGTGTATTTAAACATTTTTTTATAAAATTATAAAACTGGTGTTTCCATATACAAAAGGCAGATATAGAAGACTGTTTATGAAACTGTTAGTCTCTATTACATGCAGCTTTTTAAAAAATCAATTTATTTATTTTAGTTTTCAACATTTGTTTAGATAAGATTTCCAATTGCAAATTTTTCTCCCTCCCTCCCCTCCTCCCCTAGACAGCAGGTAATCTCATACAGCGTTTTTTTTTTTTTAAAGGATATATTAAATTTAAGAAGTTAGTAGCAACATTGCCCTATTTTTGGGGTCCCTTTCTGAAATTCCTTCGGTTCTCTCCTCTCTGCACATAATAACAATTACAAATAAACATGATTACAGTAAAGGTAGACTATAACAATCTCCCTACAGAATTTGTCTGGCCAATAGTAACAAGAAATTTTCATCCAAGAAGGAGCCTGGGCTTTGGTCAGGTGTTTGTTTGAATGAGCTGACTATGAATACAGAACCAGCTCACTTATTACATAAAAGCAGGGACTCTCAGGGAGAAGAAGGCCAACAAAACACTCTCATTCCCCAAACCACCTCTTGGCTCTTGTGACAGAGTAATCATTGGTGCCAAGCATCTGCTTGGTTTGCTGATCTAACCCCAAACGGGTATCTCTGCTGACATGGGTGAAATTATGCCCGTAGAGTCAAACATTTGGGAGATACAGAAAAAAAAGGAACTGCTAGGGTAAGGATAGGTATGGATCATTTCAGGGTGAAGCAAAGTACAAGTACACAATGGCCCCATTGATGGAAAGATCCTGTATATAAAATATGTCAATAAAATATAGCCATTCGCTCATCCATTCAACCAAAAACTTCTCAGTAAAACATATTCATTAGTCGAGGTTATATTAAGGGCCTACTATGCATAACACTGTGCTGTACTAAGGAGATGCAAAGACAAATACGAAATGATCCCATAGTAGTCACTCTATTTGTCATGGAAATGTTAACATTAGAATACAGCTGAATGAAGCAAGTGGTTTTAACGTCCATCCCCCCCCCCCCAGAACTGTGTCACTGTTCATGTCCCTTAGCCCTGCAGTGTCCCAAGCAACTTTTCAGGACTAGAAGCTGAAAAGCAGCTGTATTGGAAGAGGGAGCAACTTATACTGATGAAATCAGAGTTCTTGGGTGGGGAGGGGAAGCCTGTAAAAAACTGACAGAATAGTGAATGTGACCAATCCCCATTTGTCTTTCTTAATTTGATTGGTGGATTTACAACGACCATCACCATTGACCATCACCATTTGAAAAACCCAAGCTGTCCCCACGCATTTCATCAGCTCTATGTGATAAGGAGACACATTTGTCTTTATAACAGGACACACAATAGCTTCTCAATTTGCTAAGTAATACACAACACTGCACAAAAAATATGGGATGAAATGGAGCCCAATGCTCCGGCTACTTCAAGGGACTATGGATAATAATACTGGGTTCATGGACTCTTGAGTCAAAACAAGTCTTAGAAGGACACTGAGGCCAACCTCCTTTTACAGATGAGGAAACTGAGACACAGAGAGGTTAAATGACATTTCCAAGGTGACACAGCTATGAGTGTTTTGAGATCTGAAGCCAGGTGTTCCTGTCACTTAAGTTCAGCTCCCTATTTACTATACTGGGGTTTTAAACCTAGGGTCCATGAACTTTACAAAAATATTCTGGTAACTATTTCAATATAGTTGGCTTCCTTTGTCATTTTACATATTTTCTTTTATGCATCTACAAAGAGCATTCTATGAAGGGGTCCACTGGCTTCACCATATTGCCATGCCTACAGAAAAGATTTAAGGACTCCAGATTTCTAGTTCTCAACCTCCCTATGATTTAGTAAGTGGTCTTCAAGAATTGGCTAACACTTCATCGCCCTGTGGCCAAGCAGGTGGGGATCCTCTCCCCACTGCGCTAGTTCTGAGATGGCAGATGTTCAGGCTATAACCAATGTCCCAGCTCAGAGCCCTTTGAGTCAGAGAGCTCATCAGGGCTCAAGGTCACCTCAGTGCCACCAAAGCAGGTATGAGGAAACTGTGGGCAAGATGGGACCCAGCACGAGAGCATCACGAGTCAGTTTTGCACTTGCAGGAATACAAGTGTGTAGCTCCCCAATCCGACCGTCCCAAAGATCCATGAAGAAAGGTAACTTGGGTGTAAAGCGTGTTGTGTACCCTAACTAAGGACCAAGATCTCTGGGTCTCTGCCCTTTTATCTGACTGTTGTTGTGGGGCAGATTCACAGGGTCTGAGTAGGAGGGAGACCTTGGGGGAGCGGTCAATCAGAGGGCAGTCCGCATTGGGACACCCTTCTTATTGACCAAGCCCAAGGGCAATGCGATTGGGAAAGCTTGCTAACACTGCATTCACGGATCATGAAGTCTGCTAACCTTGTATTCCTTGCCTAAATGGAGTTGACCAAGCCAACTGGTTGGTACACAGGAACTTCCTGGTACACCATGAGATCAATTAAACATGAAGTCACTTATATCAACCAGGGCTTAGCTAGTGGCCAATCCTGACAGCAGGACTTTAAATGAAGGCTCTGGAGAAGACCACTTCCCATCCTCCCACCCCCCAAAAAAACCATACCCACACACTTGCATGTGCACACACACACATCTCAGCAAATCTTTGCATCCCAAACTATCCTTTGTTTCTTTGCATTTCAGCAAAAATAGATTCTTTACCTTTCAAAGACGAGAGGTGCACTTCATACTTCTCCCCACCCTGTTTTATTCTTTGGCAAAGGTCAGGGAGCAGCTTTTTCCACCATAAAGCCTGGAAAAAGGAAAAATTCACATTATGAGAAGAGCCTAATGATAACCAGTAAGTGTGTTAACAACAGATGTGTAAGGGCAGCTAGGTGGCACAGTGGATAAAGCACCAGCCCTAGATTCAGGAGGACCTGAGTTCAAATCTGACCTCAGACACTTGACACTTACTAGTTGTGTGACCTTGGGCAAGTCACTTACCCCTCATTACCCTGCCCCCGCAAAAAACAACAGATATGGAGACAAAAGAACAAAGACTAAGGACAAGGAGAGTCTTTGAATGAGAGGGCAAAAATATATTTCAAAGGAACAGAAGTTAGTCCTTAAGAAGAAAAACATCTGTGTTCAAACTGGAATTTATAAAATATGATCTTTTATACATGCACACATATGTATGCATATACACAGGCTCACACACGTGTGTGTTCATGCGCACACATATATACATGTACATGTGACCTGTATGCATGCATATACACATATGCAACTGCATAACGTGAAAAATCTGGTCCCATGTACTACACGTGTTCACAGAGGGAATCTGAAAGTGGTGTGTTCATCCAGAAGTGAAGACACGTGACATTAGCACCCTCTAGTGTCCCATGGACAAAAAAGTAACACTTCAGAATTAGGCTGTGAAAACAGAACTGAACCAAGGGACCAGCTTTCAAGTATAAAAATTCCTTCAAGAGAAAACACACTAAATGAATCCACTGAAAATCTTCCGTCACTGTGTTACTTTGACCAAAAGTTCTGGTTGTTCTCTCCCTGACTTTCGAGAACTGGGTCGATCAGGTATTTAGGAGGAAGTGTAGCAAAGCATAAACAAAGTGCTGGATATAACGTCTAGTCTTGGCTGGACTGCTGGATAACCTGGGACAAAGAGCTTAGGCTTTCTGATGAGTCTCAGGATCCTCATTTATAAAAAGAGGCCAAGGCAAAACCAACATGTGCTCTCACGACCTCCCTCTTCCTCCAAGGCGTTCCAAGGGGTTCCTCGTTATATCTGGTCCCTCCAGAAACAAGTATAACATCCTCACTTGCTATTTACAACTTTTCTTAACCTGGTCTCTTCCTCCCTTCCTACCTCCTTAAGTTTCATTTCTCCACACACCCTTCCAGCCAATGAATGACACAGACTTTCTCCTCCTGCAAGACTCTGCACTTCATGCATTTGCTAATGGTTGTCCCAAATGCCTGAAATGCTCTCTCTCCTCATGCCCACCTGGCTTCCTTTAAGATTGAACTCGAATTCCTTCTTCTGCCACAGGTCTTCCCTAGTCTAGCCCTTCCTCACCCCCATCCCTTCTCGCCAGGATCATCTTCCATTCACTTCATATTTATCTTGCTATCTCCCCCATTACAAGAGGAGTTCCCTGAGGGACAAACACAAGAACATGTTACTTTATTTGTGATTCTAACTTATCTTTCTTTGCTTTATTCTATATTCCAATGGTTCTCAAAACCTTTTGGACTCCTTTACAAACTTAAAAATGGTTAAGGACCAAAAAAAGAGTTTTTGTTTGTGTGAGTTATATCTATCAGTATTGACTACGTTAGAAATTAAAGTATTTAAGCATTATCATGAAAATAGTTTTGACCCTGTAAACACACTGTAAGGGTCTCAGCTATCCTAGAAGCCCCCAGACCACTCTGAGAAATGCAGCCATATGCTATGACCCAACCAAAATGGGCTTCTCACCTTGAAAATCTGCCAGGCACTTGCTTTACCGATCAAACTATTCTGTTTGCCTGGGGTGATTCCCCCTTCTCCTTACCTGATATAGACATTTCTTATGCATTCTTCAAAGCTCAAATGCCACCTCTTCCAAATGCCTTCCCCTCACCCTTATGACAAAGGTGATCTCTCTGCTTCTGAATTCTTCCTTTTTATCCCCAGTGAGCATATTCTAACCTACATTTGGGTACATATCTTTTCTTTCCCTGACTAAATTATAAGTCCCTGAAAAGAAAGGACTTTGTCTTAGATCACAGATCCAAAGCTGAAAGAGACCTCTGAGAACATCTACTCCACAATCCCTTCATTTTACAAATGAGGAAACTGAGGTCGATGGTGATTTTGCCAAAGTGACACAAATGCTAGCATAAGATGCGAGATCTGAACCCAGGTCTTCCAACGTCAGAACCAAACACTTTTCATTGCATGTCCTGATTATGTCTGTCTGTCTATGAGCACCTACTGCAGTGTACTGCATAAACCCAGTACTTAAATAAAAGTTTGCTAATATGTCGTCAAATGCAGTCAAGACATTAGTTCTCTTTTCATGAAAATTTTAGAAACATCTTTATTATAAGGAAGTTTTGCTGAAAAGGTGATCTGTTCAGAAATGAAGGTGATATAGAAATAAAAGGCATGGATAAAACTTTTAAAAATAAACTTTTGTGGAACTGAATTGTAGATGCTGATTCTTCCATGCCCCTAAAAAAACCCAACTCCATAAACAGAATAACCCTAATTACACAAGGTGAGAGATGAGTCAATGAATGTAAAAAGTCAGACTAAGAGAGATGGGGAAAAAAGCAGTCTGAAAGGCTTACCCGAGGGCCTTCTTCCTTCAGTTCATGCTGAGCATAAGGGATGACGGCCTCAGGGCATCTATCCAGCAGTGAGTTCAAGGCCTGCTCATGCTCTTTCATGCGCGTGAGACAGAGGACATGGATGCTGAGGCCGGCACTTGTGTCTTCTGACAGTGGTTCCAAGAAAGGCAAAATGGACGCTACGTCAAATGAAGGGCCACATATCAGGGACTAGGGACAGAAAAGTAAATGGGTTAATGAAGGTGCAATACACAAATCCAAGGAGCTGTGGACAATTCTCAATGTTGCTAAAATGTACACGGTCAAGAAAAGAGGGCACCTACATTAGTGTGTCAAAGACTTGTGATTTGGTAGGGGTGGAACCTCTCTCGTCCAAGCAGTCCTAGAATCCAGCTACTGCTTATAGTTGTGGACAGTGGCCTCAGGCTCAGAGAGGTTCAAAGTGACTTGTCACAAAGCCTGCATATGTCAGAAGCAGGACTAGAACCCAGGTCTTCCTGGTTCCAAGGCCAACTCTTTATCCACTACTATACGTTTTATTAACACAACTAATTTTGATACATTATTGTAATGCTATTTGAATTAAGCAAACAAGTATTTTAAAATCTAAATATTTTAAATCACTAATCTAATGAATGCTAAAACAAACAAACAACAAACCAGGTTTCTTACATGAAGAATATGTTGTAGAATAGGTTATTTCAAAAAGAAGGTGGCTGAAATCCTATAGATTCAAATTAGAGTCTGTTTCCTTTCTTGGGCATGTCACCAAGAATTTAATCAACTTGGCTCAACAAGCATTTATTCAGGGATTACTATATGCAAAGGCCAAGCTAAACAGCAATGATGGGAGACAGAAAGATCCCTGAAGGGTTTACATTTTCCTGGATTAAAGAGCACATAAAGAGATAAGTAAATAAACAATCACATGAAGAGGAAGCAAGCACCAAGTGCTGGGAGGAGATGGGCAAAGGTCCCCACAGGAGGTGGCTCCTGAGCTAAAGTTAGGAGGGAAGGAAGGATTCTACAAGGGAAGGCATGGGAGGGAGGCCATTCCAAACATGAAATGCTGCCTGTGCAAAAGATGGACTGATCAGTCATGTGGTGCCTCGGACAGACAGGGCTCGGTGCTAAGCTGGGAATGCAAAAACCAATTCAATCCCCAAGCATTTATCAAGGACCAGACCCATACTGTGCTAAGGGCTGGGGAGTTAAAGACAATGGGGGAGAAAACAAGTACACAGTTTGTATATATCAGAAAAGGACAGGTACTATTGCGTTTAACATTCAAGGCCTCAGATGCCTCCTAGCCCTGTGACCCTGGTCAAGTTATAACCTCTGCCTGTTTCCTCATATGGAAAATGGGCATAATAATAGCATCTCACTTCCAGGGTTGTAAGAATCAAATGAGATGATATTTGTAAAGCATTTAGCACAATGGTTGGCTGGCATACAGTGAGCACTGCATAAATGTTAGTTTATGATAACGATGATCCATTTAATCATTAAAAAAAAACAAGGACTATTGTTTCCATTATCAAGTTTGTCCCTATCTCCCCTGTGACCACCAAGAAAGAAGTTTTTCTTCAGAGAACAGATTCCAATATCTATTCGTCCTCTTGTCCACTTACAGGATCTTCTCAGACTCAGAGGATGATAAGTGATATGAAATATGCATTCCTAGTGCTCGTGACAGTGCTCTTCCAGCTATCAAGCACGGGACAACTCTGAGAATAAGGTAAGTACCTAATACAGAACATGAGGCCCCTAAAAACGTCCAGAGGTAATGCTTGGTTTGTGATAAGTGATGGCTTGACATCAAACCAAACCCCAATCAACAGCTCCCTCTGCATGGTAGGTCATTCAAACACACTGTAACACACTTCACCTTCTCCACCCCCTTAGTCAGTCTCAGAATCGAAGGGTCATTTGCAGCTACAGGGCATCCCTTCCAATAACCCCGGCCATGCTCTCTCCTTATGTGCACATGCTGAGTGTGTCAACATGTGTCACATGTTGAGTCATGTCTGACTCTATGTGACCTGAAGGACTCTTCTCTGTGGGGTTTTCTTGGCAAAGATACTAAAGTGGTTTACACATCCTTCTTCAGTGTGTTCCCATTTACAGATGAGGGGTTACGTGGCTTGTCCGGAGTCTCCCAGGCTGAGGCCACATTTGGATTCAGATCTTACTGACTCCGGGTCTGGTGCTCTTATCCACTGGGCCACTTAGCTGCCCCACATATACATAAATGTTTATATATAAACATATAGATAGACAGAGTCAGACACACACACAAAGTATGCACATACATATTATTGATAGGGTACAGCCTTTAAAGTGTCAAAATTCTTTTAAGGGAAGTAAAACATGTTTAGTCCAAAGGGCTTGTAGCATTTAATATATTCTATAAGTCTATATAATTACGCAATATATAGTATTCTATAATTATATATAATACATACTCTATGATACAATTCTCTAATACATAATTATATACTACGTGTGTTACATATATAATTACAATTTCCTTGTAACCTAATGCGGATATACTATAACTCATCCAAGCAGTTGGCCATCCCACTGCACATGACATTCTAGACAACAGGCATCATTCAGCTCCTTAATTTCCCTTCTATGGACTGTTAGGTAAATCTCTGATGAGCATTTATGGATCACATCGTAACACTGTGAAGTCTGATTTAACCAAGACAATGGCATCTGCAAACGGGAGCATCCAGAGGGCCTTTAAATATATTGGGAATCCTTCTTCTACTGGGATCCTGCTCACTCCAGACGCCTCCACGGTCCTCGCACTCACTACCAACTCCAATCTTGCAATCACTCCAGCTCCTGCCCTGGGACCCTGACCTCCTGACTGGGGAGACCTCTCCCTATCTAGCCTGACCCAGACCCACCACCAGCCATCTTCAGAATGTGCTGTAGCAGGTGCGTGCCCTTCCTGCCACCCCAAACTTCCTTCCACCTCCAGTGCAGGGAAACAATCCCAACATGCTTTCCAACAGAAAGGGAAGTGTTTAGATTGTAAACTCCATGAGGTTAGGGGATGTCTTTTCCCTCTTTTTGTATCCTCAGCACTTAGCACGCACTGAATAAAGGCTTACTGAATTGAAAAGGGTTTGAACACTCCAAAATGTGGTAGTTTCATAGTCCTTGGTGTTAAACTCAGATCATCCAGAAGAACAGATCTCTGAGGGACCCGTTTCTCATTTTGTCTCTGTGTCTCCAGTCTCCAGCATAGTGCTTTACACACAGGAGACAGTTAACAACGTCGTAAGAACATTGAGTAAACTGTTCTCCTTTCCACCTATTTGTTGTACTCCTGCTAGTTATAGAATTAAAGGTAGACTCTGATTTCTATTAATGTGCATTTAAATACACACACATACACACACACATATATTTCCCAAGAAGCCTTGAATGGACTGGTTGTTTCAATCTTTATTCCTCCAAAGGAGGGAGAGAGCCTTGGCAACAGCCGTTGACTTGACTAAATGTGTGAAGCACAGAACAAGCAAAAGTAATAAAAACAAATGATCAAATTAGGAAATGCAAGCCAAAAGGCAAGACTATGCTCTCAGGCTGTTGGCCAGACATTTCTGTCGAAGTCATTCACTGTAGAATGTACCTTCCTAAGAAAAGAAATGCTATAATTACCTGTAATTTAGAAAGGTCTTCTGCATAATTTTGATCATGTAAAGAGTCTGATGATGTTAAGAAAGTGAGCCAGGGGTAAATTAAGCCATAATGACTACAGGAGTTTATCTGAAAAGGAAAATACATTTCCCATTAAGACCAAAAAAGAAAAAAATAAAGCCACCCCACAAAATGATTTTTATTCTGCTATAACAAGCATTTTCTTAACATGTACAAGCACCGTGCTACATTTTTAAAAAGAATTCAACTGTATTCCCAATTAAATTAACATTTTCTTAGGTAATGATTAAAAATGTGTATTAGTTTGGAAGTTATTGATGTCTCAATAAATTGTATATAAAATCTGTTTAAATTAACTTATTGTTTTGTATAAATTGGCCATAAAAATTTTGCGGAATTTCACGACTTGCACTCCTTTCTGTTATTATCAAGAGGCAGAGACTTGGGACACTGCTTTTTAGCGAAAAACAAATGCAAGAGTGCTTTTCTATATTGTCTTCTGTGTTCACACTATCTCCTCTGCTCAGATGTGAGCTCCTAGGGAGCAGGAATGGGTTGGGGTTTTCCTGTCTCTGTATTCTCAGAGCCAAGCTCAGTGCCTGTCACAACGGTAGACGTTCAATAAATGCTTGATCAAGTTACTGATTAGCTAAATACATTCCAAAGTGTTAATAGTTGTAACATTTGTAATAGATATAGACATATGTATGTGTGTGAAGATACATACATCCATCTGTAGATCTGTATATTTATTTGTATATACATCCATATATCCAGACACATATACACGACACACATATATCTACTTATTTTTATGTATATTTTTACACAGAACACATTTTTTCAATATTCTACATTTTTTTTGGTGACAATCCACAGACAATAATGTTGCTGAGTACTGAATTGACATGTGCAAAGTATCTCACATCTTTCAAAGCACTTTCTAAAGAATCCCTAATTATTTGACCCAAGGGAAATTTTGGTTGGGGAGATGGGCATCGCTAGCTGCTGCAGGACATCTCTTCCAATCTCCCTCCCTCCATTTTCGCAATCAATGGACAAGGCCTGCTTTTGAGGGAAGGGCATGCTCTAACACACACATGCATATACACAGAGCCCATTAAGGTAATAAAAGCTAACAGCTAGCACTTAATATATGTCTTTAAAGTTTGTAAAGCACTTCAGAAATATTTTATCATCTGATTCTCAAAACTACAGTGGGAGGTGGGGGTTATTATTCCCATTTTTACAGATAAGGAAACTGAGGCAAACAGAGGTTAAATGACTTGACCAGGGTGTTGGAGGCTAAATTTGAACTCGGGTCTTCCTGACTCCAGGGACAGTACTCTATCTAGCACCCTCATATAGAACCCCTGGACCTCTCCAAATCTTAGGCAAGCCTCAGGATGCTGTTGTTGCAAGAGCTATACTCTGCCCATGTCCTGGGACCCTCATCCTCTAGGGCTCTTTTTGAGTCACTTCCCCCCTTCCCTGCCTGCTGTGGCTCCCGTGTGACCAACACCCAGTGGGGAATGTTCTGGAGAAGACTTAAATATTAAAAACTCCAGTAGCTGCTATAGCTGCTCTGGCTATCCTGACAGCAGACCCAGAGGAGCCCTGAAGGCAGTTTCTATCCTTTCCCTGGGTCTTCTGTGGATTAAACAAGATAAACTGATAAGGAGAAAACATTCTGCTCCAGCAACATTCAGCCTGGGGAGCCTGTGATGAGCATCCCAGTGTTCCCAGCCGTTTTACCAGGTCCTCTGGACTTCTCAGCGGTTTGGTGTCCGGGGGCTGCCTCTGGGAGAGCCTCCAGATATACTGAGATAAGAGCTTGAAGAAAAGTTCCTGGAGCAGGATCTCGGGGACAGATGCTACCAACTGGGCTTCCCAGAAGTCCACTAGGAGCTGAGGAATGACATCTTCGTCCTTGCCGCAGAGCACCTACCACCAAAACAGAGCCCGCCCCAGACCCGAACAAACTCATCAGCTTCACTTCTACAGAATCGACACCACAGGCCCCCATGCTAGGAAAGGGAACCACCTGAGGACAATCTAACAGTAAAGGAAACTGGAACAGCCACTGGAATCACCTCTAGGTGCATCCATAAACCCCCTCAGGGCCCAAGATCTGCACCATGTACATTTTTGCCTTAAATGGCTTCTAGGAGAGTGGCAGATATTTAGAGAAGCTACTTTTTGGGTGGTTTGCTTTTTTTTCCTCCCCAAGGCAGCAGCACAGGCCTAGATTCTGACAAGATGCATCGACTTTCCCCGTTTCCCCAAAGGACCTACCTTGAAGAAGGTATCTGCTTCTTCCACTCCAATTTTGTTGTTTTTCAGTAAGCCCAGTATGGAGGCCACAAGGAATTCTGGCTGAGTCTCCCTGAGGTGAGCAGCAAGCTCTGTTGGCACAACCTGCCCCTTCTTCTGCTGGATCAACAGTCGGGGTTCCAAAATAAAGCCGCACACCAACTCCATCTTCAGAGGAAGAATAAACCCCAGTTTAGAAAAGCAAAACCTAGAAGCTTCAGCCTCTTAGGGAGCAGGGATTACAGATAGGTATGTTGTTGTTGTTATACTTGTAGTAACAGTAGCAACATTAATGATAAGAATACCACTGCTACAACTACTACTGCTACTATTACCACTAATAGCAATTAGCATTTATATAATGCTATAAGGTTGGCAAAGTCCTTTAAAAATATCTCATTTGATCCTCACCACCACCCTGGGAGGTAGATACAATTATTATCCCCAGTTTATAGATAAGGAAATGGAGGCAAATAGAGGTTAACTGACTTGTCTAGGGTCATGCAGCTAGTATCTGAGGGAGGATTCGAACTCAAGTCTTGCAGATTCCAACTCTATCTATCAACTCTACCACCCAGGAGCCTTTAATGCGCTACCACATTCAGCTCCAAAGAAATTAAATATATGTGTATGTACACATATATGTACACACACACACATATGTAATATATATATATATATATATATATTCCTGATGCTATTTCCGGAGATATCTGCCTGTCTCTCAAAGAACCATCCCTCGTCACAAAGAAAACTCTTGAGCAAAAATGACCAATACTACTCCTACATCTAATAGCATATGCAACACTCCCCATCCTCTTCCCACTAACACTCCCCCCGCAGAAAGTACCCAATACATTTTGATTCTAACATTCAAGTGTCGATTACCTATTTTATATCTTTTTTCCTCTAATACTTGTGAGTTATTTCTACTGTGGGTTTAATCACCATCGTCTCTATGCAAAAGACACCTAGTCCCCAGTTTCTGTCTTGAGCTTCAAATGCCCTCTGGATATTTCCAACTAGGTGTGCTACCGACACCTTGAATTTAACACAGGAAAACCAGAATTTATTATCTTTTCCTCCCAAACTTACCCCTTTTCTTCCCAAATCTCTTTTTTCTTGCAAAAGGCCCTATGATCTCCTAGGTCTGCAGCCTCAGTGTTGCCCTCAAAGCCTGACGTCATGTGTGCCATGAACAAATCTTGCCATTTTTGCTTTTGTGTCTCCTACATTTGTCCTCTGTTCACTATTCACACAGCAACTGCCTTAGTGCAGATCTTCATCCCTTCTCCCAGGGGTCACTGCAATCATCTCCCTGCCCTAAGCCTTCCTCCCCTTCTATCCGTCCTCCCCCACACAGCCGCCAACATGATATTCTTCAAGCACAGGTATGACCACATCCCGATTCCAGACTCCAGAGTCTCCCTACTGCCCCTGGGATCAGATAGGAATTCCTCTGTTTGGCTGCTGAAAACCTCTACAAGCTGATCCCAAGCCTACCTCTCCAGCCTCATTACAGCCTTTTCCCTTTTCACGAATGCTGAAGGTCCAGTCAAGCTGGCCTTCTTGTCGTCTGCTACACACATCATCTGCAGGGCTATGCCCCATGTCTGGAATACACTTCTTCTTCCCCTCTGCCTCATAGAATACCCTAACTTCATGGGAAAATCTTCCCTGACCTGCCCTCACTCACCCCCTCCCCTGCCCAGCCAAAAGTCTTTTCTTCCTCAATTTCTTCTAGCATTTCTGTCTCTGTCAGACTCTACCTGGTGACATGGGGCTTATTAGCATAAATATGTCTTAACTACTTCCCCCTCAAATAGATAATAAGTTCCTTAAGGACAGGAGTTCAAATCCTGGTTCTGCAACTTACTACTCCATGGATACTCTTGGGTAAAAATAATGGTAGTGATAACTGACATTGACTTAGACTGATTAAATGCTTGCAAAGTTCTTTATATACATTATCCCACTCGGGCCTTATGAAAATCCTGCAAAGTAGGTGCCATGGGTCTCATTCATTTGTTTTATAGATGAGCCCTATAAGTCACTGAACTTAAACTACATAAATCACTTAACTTTTCTGGCCTCACCTGTTTCCTCTAAGATGAGAGAACTAGATGACTTCCAAGATCCCATCCCTCTCTAAATGCTACAGATTCAGGGTTTTTTATTAGCATCAGAAACCAAATAGGTGTTTAGTACCTCTAGATCCTGATTAATGTGAATAACGAATCCCAGAAGTGGTCGCTTGTATTCAAATTCACACTATTCAAAGTCACGATTGTGTAAAATTACAGCCCAGTGGAAATATGCATTGTGGATTCTATTAATGCAACCACTTTAGAGGATTCATTATCCACAGTAATCAGGGACCAAGCTGGAATTGCTGAGCTGACCTGGAGCCGACCATGGAGATCCCTCACCCTACCCACATTCACAAGAGAACCACCTGGCCGTCCGCTTTACCTCTGTGTGGCACTTCATCTCACGCTTGTATGCGTCCAGATCGCCCATTTTCAGAGCCATCGAAGCCTTGGTCAAAGTCACTAAGACTGAGGATGATCCCGATATATTCAGCTTTTTCAAGTGGTTCATGGCCATTAAAGGATCCATATTCTTCATGCACGGGCTACAGAGGGCATGGGGCAGCTGTTTGGGCTCAGCAGCACTAAATATCTGGCTCACTTTTGCTGCTAATTCCTGTAGTGGATAGAAAGAAATATAACATCAGACAGCAGGAGATGAGGTCAGCAAAGAAAGAAAGGTACAAATCAATAAATGAAAAGTTATAGCAATCAATAAACATTTATTTAGTGCTTACTATGGATATCTCAATAAATAAACATGTACTTATTAAGCATCTATTGTGGTTATATCAATAAACAGGTATTTATTAAGCACCTACTATGTTTATATTAATCAATAAACAAGTATTTAATAAGTGCCTACTATGGGTATATCAGTCTATAAATATTCATTAAGCACCTACTGTGGTTATATCAATCAATAAACAGGCATTCATTAAGCACCTACTATGTTAATATTAATAAATAAGTATTTATTAAGCACCTACTATGGTCATATCAATCAATAAATAAGTATTTATTAAGCACTTACTGTGGTTATATCAATCAATAAACAGGCATTCATTAAGCACCTACTGTGGTTATATTAATAAGTATTTATTAAGCACCTAATATGGTTACGTCAATCAATAAATATGTATTTATTAAGCACTTACCATGGTTATATCAATCAATAAACAGGGATTTATTAAGCACCTACTATGGCTATACTAATTAATAAGCAAGTATTTAGCAAGCATCTACTATGAGTATACCAATCTACAAACATACATTTATTAAGCATCTACTGTGGCTATAACAATCAATAAACAAGTATTTAATAAGCAACTACTATGGGTATATCAATCAATAAAAAAGAATTAAGTGGTTATTGCGATAATATTAATAAAGTATTTGAGTATCTGCTATGTGTATATCAATCAATAAATATAGATGGTTGGTTATATCAGTCCGTAAACTTAAGTTCTCCATGGTTATATCAATCAATAAACGTGTATTTATCGAACACCTACTATCAAGCCCAGCCTATAGGCTGGGCACTGTGCTAGATGCTGGAGATGCAATTATAAAGAATGAAATAATCTCTACTTACCACAGAGATTATGTTCTAATGGGGAGACAAATACATATAAAAAATACAACATGAATAGAATATATCCAAGTACATACAAAGTAGTTCAATCACCCTGGGTTCTGTTAGCACAATATGGGAAGCAGTGGATATGGTAACTAAGGAGATGCCTACATTTGAGACACATTAGCTACATGACCTTGGGCAAATGCTGAGATGCTCAGCACCTGGCTAACTTTGCAAGAATGTAAATTACAGAGAAGCTGCTATATCAGCAGAGGGAGTTTTCACACTAGGAGTCCCCATATGTATGAAAGCCCAGAGAGACTGTCCAACATTTCTGGGCCCTAGTTTCCTAATCTTTAAAATGAGGCTGAACCAGATTGAATTTTAACATCCTTCCCCAAACTGAAGTCTATGATCCAATGAGGTGCTTGTGATATTCTGGCTAAGTGTCTTGGCCTGAATTGCTCTTCATTAAGTAATGAGGATGCAAGGTGGGGCAAGTGGGAGAGTGGGGACAATTCATATAATCACAAGTAGAAGCCAGAAGCTCTAGTTTAATGTAATTTCATGAAGGGGGAAATATAATGGCAAAATCTTATACCTCAAAACTCTAATTTGGTAATAAACACAAAAGGCTAAGTGCCATCGTGGACAGAGGGCTGACCCAAGAGTCAAGAGGCCCTGTTTCTGATGCACAGGGACTGGGTGACCAATGGCACATCATTTAACCATTCAATGTGCCAGGCATCAGTCACATGTTTGTCAACAAATGAGTTTCCATACTGGGAATCCCAAACACCAATGAAAATCCAGGGCAATGACATTATGATAGAGAGAGAGACACACACACACACTATATGTCCGAGCACATACACACATAATATATACATGGGCATAAATACATACAAGTATGTGAATATCCACATATACCCACATACAAACCATATGATAATTGCTGATGAAAAATATTCAGTTGGGCCAAGCTTTAAGATAAACTTAGTATTTCAAACTCTACTTGGCATGGTCATAATCTTTTACTGTAACAGCTGTTTAAAAAGAATCCTAAGTGAACTAATCCCAAGAAGTTCATTGGGTGAGGGTTTCACAGGGGGCAAATTTCAGCTGCTGTTCATTGAAAGCCAGACTCCAACACAAGCTTTCTGGGAAATGTGACAAGCCTTGGTGTTGTGGGTGCATCATGTTTGGTGTCAGGAATCCTGGGCTCTGCCACTCTCTATGTGATACTGGGAAAGTCATTTAACTAATCTGTGCCTCAGTTTCTTCATCTGAAAATGAGGGGGTTGGACGAGATGAGCCTTTCCAGCACTATTATTCTATGATTATTGGAGAAGAAAAGAGAATATTTGCTGTTCCTCTCCATCAAAAAAGCTAATATGACTCTAAAGGGAAAAGATTTATTTTTGGAATTTTGCTGATTTTTTGTATACAAAAAAATGGGGGGGGGTATCTAGACCTATGATTTCCTTGATGTAGAGAAGGAAATTCCAATGTGCAACCTTCCTCCAAAACAATGTAGATCAGTAATCATCGGCTGATAGGTGACTGGGGGAATAAGAGGTTAAGTGATCAAATTAAATAATACTAGCTAATACTTAGTATTTCCATGTTTGTAAAGTTATCTCATCTGATCCTTACAACAACCCCATAAGGTAGGTGTTATTGTTACCACCCATTTTACTGATAAGGAAACTGAGGCAGACAGAGGTGAGGTGACTTGCCCAGGATCACACAGCTAGTATGTGTCTACAGCAGGATTTTAACTCAGGTCTTCCTGACTCCAAGGCCAGCACTCTATGCACTGCACCACCAAGATACCTAGATGAAAATGGAAAATAAATAGAATATAAATAAACCAACAGAAAGGCATATTTACTTCACTTAATTCTTCGTCCACATTCTCATAAAGGGAATGGTTTATGTAGAAGAGCAAACCTCTCTCGGGTTTCTGTGATCCATCTTCTACCACTGAGTCTATTCTGGTCAAGACGTCAGTCATAGACAAACCAGCCATATTATAATAAGGTAGGGCCAGATGAGAACACTGGGTGTCAAGCCTAAATGAAAAAACATCATGAATGAATGAATGAAGTCAAATTCCCAGTCTCTTAGAAGTTTTAGGAACAGAGTCAAACAGCAATAGCACTGGTGACCTCTTCTAGAACATTCTCAAGATTGCTTCCACTCTCTATACCCATTAGTTGGTATAAAGGAGCTTTCCAATATATTTTTGTAATGCATAAGCTAAACATCTTATTTTGCTTTGGGTTTGCTTATACCTGGAATGCTAAAATTATAGAATGGTTCATGACTACATAGATAGTAATAAACAACATGAAATGTGTGAACAAAGATGTAGCAGAGCTGGCGGCATGCCTCAAGCAAGGGATGGCCCATGTGCGCCACTGCTATTCCAGTGATGTGAAGAGAAAATAAGGAAAACCCTTGTAAACCGGGTGCATCTCCTGTGGAGAATTTGTCGATCAACCAGCAAGCATTTATTAAGCACCTCCAATGTTGCCAGGAGCTGTGCTAGGTGCCAACAATGAATGAAACAACCCTATTGGTGAGGACTTCACATTGTACAAATACTAAGTCATTAAATACGATGTCGTCTGGGAGGGAGGGCACTCCTGGGGGGGGGGGGGGCTTTTATTTAGAAAGTAGCACTTGAGCTTCATGGGAGGAAGGTGGAAATAGGAAGAGGGAGTGTGTTCTGGGAGGTAGAGGGGGACGGCCAGTGCTAAGACAAGGATGGAGGAGATGGAGGGTTGCATGGGAGAGTTGGTGAGAAAACCAGATTGGAGCACAGCGTCCATGATCACGAGGCTCAAAAGGCAGATGGGGGGAAGGTCAATAAGGACTTTAAAAGCAAAGCCAAGTTTATACTGGACCCTGGAGTAACTAGCAGAGTTTACTGAGTAGGAGATCAGCAATCAGATCTGTGCTTCTCTAGTTCATTTTACAGATGAGGAAACTGAGGGAAACGGGGTTAAGTGACTTGCCCAGGATCACACAGCTAATAAGTGTCTGAGGCTGGATTTGAACTCAGATCTTCCCAACTCCAGGGCCGGCTCTCTATCCACCGCACCACCTAGCTGTCATTCTATGGATGATGAGTCAGCAAAGGGGACTGAGAAGGAATAATATGACAGGTAGAAGGAGAACCAGGAGAGAGTCTGTCATGGAAAAAGAGGTCAGACACAGCTGATATGTCACAAAGGACAAAGACTAAGAAAGATCATTAGATGAGGCAATTCAGAGGACGATGGTAACTAGAGAGAGCAGTTTCAGCTGAAGCTCAAGGCCACATTATAAAGAGTCGAGTAGTGAAAGGAGAATCAGAAGCCAGGAACTGAGCTGAGAGAAAGGAAGAAATACAGGACAACAACTTGAGGGGAGGGTGGAATCTAGTGGAAGTTTCCAATGAATGAGGGAGACTTGTACAGGTCTGAAGGCAGGAGGGAAAAACCAGGGGACAGACAGAGGTTGGAGATGAAAGAGAGAAAGGAGATGATGGAAGGTGCAATCTGCTGGAGACGAGAAAGGATGAGGTGCAGGGCTCATGAGAAGAGCTGGTCTGCTGAGGAGAGGGGTCTGGGGGAAAGGAGATGATGTCAGTGGGTTTTGAAATGAAGACACAGGGAGAAGAGGGAGCTGTGTCAAATGACCTCGACTTGCTCAGTGGAGTGGGGTCCTTGGCTGAGTAAGAGCCGGGAGCAGAAGATGGGGGGAGGTTTGAGGAGAGAAGAGAGAGGGTCTAGAATCGCTTTTATGAGGACTAAGATGGGAAATCAATTAGGAAGGAATCAAACAACTGCCTTACTGCAGTTAGGGCCCAGCTGCAGTTGTACAACATTGACCAATAAGAATCATTAACATGAATTAATGCAATGGACTCAGATGGCATAATTGTGTGACCTCCTCTCACTTTTCTCTCAGGCAGAATGTGAGTGGGAGGAAGCTGATGGGGAGAGTAATGGAGGGCTGAGATTTGGAGAGGGGTAAGGAGGTGAAGAGTTCAAGAGAACAGGAGAGTATGGAGTTGAACTGACCCACTATTAGGTCAAGACTGGAAAGGGAGGAAAGTGAAGTCAGGGAATGGCCTGAGGTTACACTATGAGGTAGCAGGATATAAAGCTGAAGAATAGGTTTAAGAGGCACAAGAGGAGATGGGAGAACAAGAGGTTATGGTAGTGATGTCAAATTTTGAGATGAGTGAAAAATGGTGAGATCCCAGCTGTGACAACCCCCGAGTTTGGCTGAGGTGGAGTGAAGCAATAGGTCATCACAGCTATGGAAACAGAAGCATCTGAGGTGAGGAAGCCTGAAGGACCATTAAAATGGGTGGTGAAGTCCCCTGATGCAAGAGCAGGAATTAGAGAGGAACAGAAGGAAGTGAGCAGGTGCTGAACTCTTTGGGGAAGAGGGAGCCAGTATACAACAGCCACCATCTGGATTGGGTAGAAAATTTTAATTTGGTGAATTTCAAAGGAAGAAAACCTATGGGAGGACATGGGCACACCAGATGGCAGGCATGGATGGGCTGAGGTCTGCACCGCTGAAGGGAATACCACACTGATGAGAACACAGGTCTGTGAGACTACGATGAGACCAGATTCTGAGCGTGACTTTGCCCTCCGCACTCCTGCCATAATGATTTTACTTAAGTATCTATCTGTGTTGCTCCTCTACTCAATAAACTCAACTGGGTCCCCAGGATCTCACAGAAACTCCTCCGTTTGGCTTTTAAAGCCCTTCACAATCTGGTTCTACCCTATCTTTCCAGCCCTGTTGTTTGTTACTCCCCTACCAAACTCTGTGACCCCAACAGGTCTTCTCTATTCTTCAGACACGACACCCCAGCCAGGTCTGTACTTTACCCCATGCCTGGAAGGCACTCTTTCCTCCTCACACCCACTTCACAGGATCCCTGTGTCCCATCAGGGTGCCTCTCAAAGGTCATCTTCTACACATGACCCTCCCTCCTGCCTTCACTTTTTCATATTTATTCCATATATATTCACATAGGTACTTTTGGTCTCCCCAGTTAGATTAAAAACTCTCCTAGAATAGGGATCGTTCCTATTTTGTACCTGTACCCTCAGCACCGTGCAATTAGTAGGAGCTTAATAAATACTTGTTAATCGATTCACAGTCATATCATGCCACATGGGTCATGAAATGCCCTCCAATATAACAGCAAAAGCCTACTGTACACTGATTAAAGTAGGCGTGAATACTGCCCCCAACACTATACGATGTTGTACTTGTATCCATTTGGTTTCATCTCCCCTCAAGCCACCAAACTGAGTGTCCCAGGGGCTTTTGGGGGAGCCTACCCCTTTTAGACACACCTCGCAGCTCCAGAGTATGACCTGAAAAGCTCATGAGACTGCATACACCCTTCCTGCGCCCAGACGTTTCCCTACCAGCTCCTAAACCTAAAAAAGTCTCCATGACAGTAAAGAGCTGCTGGCCTACTCCCATAGTTCCAAGATGTCTTCTTCCTACCACAAGTCACCGACCTGCTGTAACAGTCTCCAAGGTGCTCACAGCTTTCTCTGAAAGCTTCTAAGAGTTCCTCTTTCTCTCCAGGTTCAGTGAGACAGGGGTCCATCAGAGCGGCTCTCACTAACAGGTGGGCTTCGCTGAGGAGGTGGATGCAACTCTGAGTTCTCACGTTCTTGTAGGCCTTACTGTAGTCTACCTAGAACAGGGAACAGGCAGCTCAGGATGGCCACTGGGAAATGCTGACCCCACGGGCCTGAGCTGCTCTTCAAACTACCCAAGGCAAGAGAAAGAAGATCTAATTTCCCAGTCAATTAAAATTTAATTTTTAAAGGACAATGTTCCAGGTTATCCTAATTAGGAATCTGTAGTGAGGACATTCTATTAGTAGGTTTTAGTATATACTTAGCAAGGTTAATTTTACTCATAGTGAGATAGCAATACCTCTTTTGATTGAGTAACAATTACTGTTACTACTACAAAGTCTTATATCATGAAATTTTCAGTCATCCTTCAGAGAAGCATCAAAAGGCTTATATGAACTGATGCTAAGTGAAGTAAACAGAACCCGAGATAAAACACAATGAGTCTGACAATGTTTATGGAAAGAACCAATAAAAAAAAGCGAAAACGAATGCTGTGTAACTATAATAATCAAACGGAGCCCTGATGAAGAATTATGAGACTATACTTCCCTTTTCTTTTTTTGGGGGGGGCAGAGGAAGACTAAATATAGAACACCATAAATACTATTAGACTTAGTTGATGCATCTGATAGGTTTGCTGAACTGTTTTAAAAATCTTTGTTATAACGGATTTTAAAAAAGACTAAAATGCACAAGATTAAAAAGGAGGGATTGAGAAGGGTTTAAAATGTAATCCTTGTTATAAGGAATTATAGAGTAAAAGAGAGAGGGAGAGATTTTCAGAGAAATTAAGGTGATGTAAAAACAAAAGATACCATTAACTGATTGATTTCTAAAAGGAAAAAAGAAGGGGGAATACAATCATTCTAACAGTCCGAAACTAAAGGTCACCTCTGTCGTAACCATGAAAACTTGAAGTTTTCAGCAGTCAAATAAGATTTCAGTTTTTCATGTCAAATGAGATTGAGAAGGATAACGATTAAGTCTACTGAAAATTTCATGACCTTCATAAGCACAACTCATAAAATTATTTGATACATCAACAATTAATGGGTTAATTATAATAATCCACATCTATTTATTAAAATGAGCCTATTTAGTAGAAGAAAACTGATAGTCATTCACTGGAAAGTAGTAACATTTCCCTTCTTTTAACACTATTCTATAATATATTATTTTCTAATCCAGAATGATCTTTCCCTACATTGGTACCAAATTGCCTAAATTCTGCCATTTGTCTCCATAAACATTTCCACGAAGCTAAATACATAAAAAGAGATGAGAAGGGGCAGCTAGGTGGCGCAGTGGATAGAGCACCGGCCCTGGAGTCAGGAGTACCTGAGTTCAAATCTGGCCTCAGACACTTAACACTTACTAGCTGTGTGACCCTGGGCAAGTCACTTAACCCCAACTGCCTCACTAAAAAAACAAAAAACAAAAGAGATGAGAAGACAGGAAGGTTTTTGACTATTTTCTAAAAGTTAACTCAAAACATCTAGGGTCCCCATAGTTCTACTTAGGAACAAAAAAAGCCGATAATACACAAAAGATAAAACTGACACTGAAGTTCTATGGCTCTTGGTAGACTTTGGGCCTATGATAGGACTGGATGGTGGTGGTTAAGTGGACAGAGCACTGGTCCTGGACTCAAAACACACAAATACAAATATGACTTCAGACATACACACTAGCTGTCTGAACCTGGGCAAGTCACTTAACTTGTCTGCCTTTGTCTCCTCACCTATAAAATGGGGATAATGACAGGACCTATCTCCCATAGTTGTGGTGATAATACAAGATATCCATAAAGTACTTTGTAAACCTTAAAGCACCATATAATGCTAGCTATTGTTACTAATAGTGTTATTAGTATCATATTCCAAATGGAATTATACATTATGTAAGATACATTATATAACATAATTATTCCTCCTCTTTAATTCTAGGAATTTTCATTTCCTATTCCTACCCATAGCAGAGACCATAAAATCATAGACACCATTCACTTGGTACACAGTAATCACTTCATAAATGTTTTTTTCATTCATTCACTTGGAAGGAATGCTGGAGTTCCTCTAGTCCTGGAGTTCTTAACCTGGGGGTTACATGAGCTTGCTTTTAAAAACATTTTGTTATGTTTAATGTGATTGTACACATATAACCTATATCAGATTGTTTCCTGTCTTGGGGAGGGAAAAGGGAAGAGACAGAGGGAGAAAAATTTGGAACTAAAAATCTTATAAAAACAAATGTTGAAAATAGTAAAATATTTTTATGACTAAAAAAAGGCCTTTTTCATTAAAAAAATTTTGCTCACTGCATTTCATTATAACTGGTTTCTTTTTAATCCTCCGTATTTCATTTTATGCATTTAAAAACATTACTCTGGAGGCAGCTAGGTAGTACAGTGGATAAAGCACTGGCCTTGGATTTAGGAGGACCTGGGTTCAAATCCAGTCTCAGACACTTGACATTAGCTGTGTGACCCTGGGCAAGTCACTTAACCCTCATCACCTCGCCCCCCCCTTCCCCCCAAACAACAACAACAACAAAAACATTACTCTGAAAAGAGATCCGCTGATTTCTTTTTCTTTTTTTTTTTTTGTGAGGCAGTTGTAAGTGACTTACCCAGGGTCACACAGCCAGTAAGTGTTAAGTGTCTGAGGTCTGATTTGAACTCAGGTCCTCCTGACTCCAGGGCCAGTGTTCTATCCACTGCGCCATCTAGCTGCCCCCAGGTCCGCTGATTTCACCAGACTGCCAAAGGGGACCACCCAACAAAAAAAAAGGCTAAGAAGCCATGCTGTGGTCTCCAACCCTCTCATTTTGCAGATTAAGACATTCTAGGGAATTTAAGTAAGTGTATTACCCATGCTCACACCAATAGTAAGTGATCAAGTCAGTATTTGACCTCAAAGTCTTATGATTTGAGTTCAGTGTTCTCTCTATCACACTACCACTGCCTCCTGAGGACCAACTCCCCAAGATAATCCTTCAAAAAAAAAAGGGCATTAAACTACAAGACACCTAAGTTCTCTCTCAGCTGTAGTCCTTTCTTCTGAAGGAAAAAAGTGAGCTCACACCCAGCTGTGTAGGGAAGGAAAAAAGTGAGCTCACACTCAGCTGTGTAGGGAAGGAAAAAGGGCTGAGCTCACACCCAGCTGTGTAGGGAAGGAAAAAGGCTGAGCTCACACCCAGCTGTGTAGGGAAGGAAAAAGGCTGAGCTCACACCCAGCTGTGTAGGGAAGGAAAAAGGCTGAGCTCACACCCAGCTGTGTAGGGAAGGAAAAAGGCTGAGCTCACACCCAGCTGTGTAGGGAAGGAAAAAGGCTGAGCTCACACCCAGCTGTGTAGGGAAGGAAAAAAGTGAGCTCACACCCAGCTGTGTAGGGAAGGAAAAAAGTGAGCTCACACCCAGCTGTGTAGGGAAGGAAAAAGGCTGAGCTCACACCCAGCTGTGTAGGGAAGGAAAAAGGGCTGAGCTCACACCCAGCTGTGTAGGGAAGGAAAAAGGCTGAGCTCACACCCAGCTGTGTAGGGAAGGAAAAGGGCTGAGTTCACACCCAGCTGTGTAGGGACCAAGGCTAGATTGGCCACTTTTCCTCTTATAAGTATGAAAGTGAAAAGGGGGTTTGACCAATGAATGGAACAGAGTTTACCAAGGCTCTATAAGAGACAGGAAGCTGGAGGAAACAGAAGGTAGAGAGAAGACAGTTACCCTACATTTAAGGAAACTACTGGGAAGGCAAGGCCCATCTGGCAGAGAAGGGTTTCTCGTAAAAACCTAGAAGCTGGTTGTTTGTGGCATTTTAATATGCAAGTGGACATCCATTGATTACTAATACTATCACTGAGAACCAGAAGCCCCAAATATACCATTTCTTTGTAGAGTTGCACAGTTGAAATCGTATTCACAAGATATAAATTCCACCCATCTTCCATTGCAGAAGGTGTCTTGAGGTTAACACTGCCATCTTTTCTGGAGCTGAAAGCAAATAACCAGATTTACATGGATACCAAGTATTTTATTCATATAAATGGCTATTGTAAGTGGCTTAAAAATAAAGTCCTTTTTTAGCAATAATTTATAGAACACAATAATTTCTTTGGTAAATTAGTGAATTCTCAATTTTAAGTTGGGCTACACTGTAGTAGATTTGAGTGTTAGATTTGCCTGAAGTCAGGAGTACCAGGAATGACCATTACTAGCTATGTGACGGGGGCAGCTAGGTGGTGCAGTAGATAAAGCACTCACCCTGGATTCAGGAAGACCTGAGTTCAAATCTGGCCTCATACACTTGACACTTACTAGCTGTGTGACCCTGGGCAAGTCACTTAAGCCTCACTGCCCTGCAAAAACCAAACCAAAACAAAAAACCCCCACAACCTAGCTATGTGACTTTGGGCAAGTCACTTGGCCTCATTCATAACATGAGAATAATAACAACTGGGCTATAATAAGGCAATGCAAAACAGAAGGTATCAATACAATTTGAGAAAAAAATAACAACTGCACTCTACAGAATTGTGGTAAGGAACAAAATAGATAACATGTGAACTGTTTACATCAGTCCCCTACTTTCACTTATTTTGCATTTTTTCTCTTTATATTTATTTGGCATATGCTCTGCCTACATTTTGTCTTATCTGATAGACTTAGTCAAAAAAAATAAATTAAAAAAATTGTTTTTAAATAGTCAATAAACATTTATTAAGTACCTACTATATGTAGTGTGCTAAGCACTGATAAGAGTAAATTCCTTGAAAACAGGGATTTATTTCAGTGCCGGCACATGATAGGCATTTAATAAATGCATAGTGATTGATTCTAGTCTTTTCTAGCTCCAAAGTCCACTGTTAAACCAATTATTTCTGACTTCTGTGAAGTACTGCTCATTTAGAAGGGCAGCTAAATGATTTTTTAAAAAACCTCTGGCTCTTCACAGCACATTTTGAAACTGAAGACAAGCACAGGACTTAGTTCCTCCCTAGCTTCTAAAGGCTCTGAGACAGGAAGCTTCCTAAGCCAGAAGCGAGAAGCGTGAAGAGAAGCAACTGTATGGTTGGTCAGCTGCAGAGGCAGCAAACATTTAGGTGCATTTGTTTTTCAGCTGCCTAAGTTTGGAAAACTGTTTGAAAATAGAATGCTAAGTACAATACCTTCTTTAACCTAAAAGGGATATTCTTAGATTTAAGAATCTACCAGGGGCGGCTGGGTGGCTCAGTGGATAAAGCACCGGCCCTGGATTCAGGAGTTCCTGAGTTCAGGTCCGGCCTCAGACACTTGACACTTGCTGGCTGTGTGATCCTGGGCAAGTCACTTAACCCCCATTGCCCTGCAAAAAAAAAAAAAAAAAAAAAAAGAATCTACCAGAGGGGCAGCTAGGTGGCACAGTGGATAAAGCACTGGACCTGGATTCAGGAGGATCTGAGTTCAAATCCAGCCTCAGACACTTGACACTTACTAGCTGTGTGACCCTGGGCAAGTCACTTAACCCCCACTGCCCCACCACAAAAAAAAAAAAAAAAAGAATTTACCACAAATGCTTTCATGTAAATCCTAATTCTGATCACCAAGATCTGCTTTTAAAAATTCTCCTATGCTGATTCAATGTCCAGTGTGCTACTCTTTCAAACTGTACATGACACATACAGAACAAAAGACTGCACACAGGATATAGTGTGAACAAGCCTGCAAAATGATCTAAGGCTAACTGATCTTTCTTTCTTTCTTTTTTTTTGCGGGGCAATGGGGGTTAAATGACTTGCCCAGGGTCACACAGTTAGTGTCAAGTGTCTGAGGCTGGATTTGAACTCAGGTCCTCCTGAATCCAGGGCCAGTGCTTTATCCACTTCACCACCTAGGCTAATTGATCTTGACCGCTCTGTGGCCAGGGTAAGATCTACCCTCACTGACAAATGACTAGAGTAGCTTATGATCATCCATGTGGCACAGAAGAAAGAGAACCAGTATGAAGGATGCAAAAGGGAAAAGTCCACCAAGATCCTGCACTTTGTTTCCCATGAACTAGGTCGTTTTCTCCTGCGGATCTTTCTCAACAGATCTTCCTGGGAGGGATATTAACGTTAGTTTGCACTCCCTGGATAAGGCACAGGAAGCAGCGGCACATGAGCATTTGGGGGTGGTGAGTGCAGTTGGACTTTTGGAAATGAGACGATCCTCATGGCTAGAATGTCCAGAGCTGATCATCAAAGTCTAACTGTGGAACAACACGGCCAGCAAGTATCTACTGGCTATCTCAAAGCGGATGTCCTGAGGAGATCTTAAACTGAACTCGTTAGGAATTAAACTCATTATCTTTCCCCCAAATCTTCCCCTCAACTCAACTTCCTTTTTAGAATGAAGAGCCGGGGTGCCAGTCTCCCAGTCCTAGTGCCCCCGACTACGGCAGGAGACTGGCTGCTTGGCCTTCAGTCTCTCCCCACTCCAGCTCATCCTCCACTCAGCTTTCAAGCTGACCACATCACTCCCCCATTCCACCACCTCCAGTGACTCCCTCTTGGCTTTCAAAGCCTGTCACCACCGGGTCCATCCCTACCTTTCTGGTCTTCCCCGCTCCCTCCCATGGACTCTTATGAAGCACAGCACTCTCTCTTGCTGATCTACACACAAGACATTCCGTCCCGAGGTTCCTGACTTCTCAAGCAACTGTCCCCCAGGCTTGGAAGGCTCACCCTTCTCATCTATGCTTCTAGCTTTCCCTCAGGTTTCAGCTAAAATGGTCCATCTTTTTTTGGGGGGGGGGGGGCAATGAGGGTTAAGTGACTTGTCCAGGGTCATACAGCTAGTGTCAAGTGTCTGAGGCCAGATCTGAACTCAGGTCCTCCTGAATCCAGGGCCAGTGCTTTATCCACTGTGCCACCTAACTGCCCCTGTTCAATCATTTTTCAGTCGTCTGACTTTGTGACTACATTTGGAGTTTTCTTGGCAAAGATACTGGAGTGGTTTGCCATTTCCTTCTCCAGCTCATTTTACAGATAAGGAAACTCAGGCAAACAGAGTTAAATGACTTGCCCAGGGTCACAAAGCTAGCAAGTGTCAGGTCTTCCTGACTCTAGGAGTGGCACTCTATCCATTGCACCACCTAGCTGCCCCACAAAGTAAGTGCTTAATAAATACCTGTTGATTTGATTTGACTTGAATATACAGTCTGCCTAGGTCATTAAGTTTTTTGTTTTTTTGGTGGGGCAGTGAGGGTTAAGTGACTTGCCCAAGGTCACACAGCTAGTAAGTGTCAAGTGTTGGAGCCTGGATTTGAACTCAGGTCCTCCTGACTCCAGAGTCAGTGCTTTATCCACTGCATCACCTAGCTGCCCCCTAGGTCATTAAGTTTTGAAAGAGAGCTGCATATCTTGATCTGAGGCCCAAAAATGAGTTTGGGAATGGGAATGCACTGTCACAATTCCTTTTTAAATACACAGGGAAAAAAACCCTCAGATTAAAAAGAAAAATGGCTCAATCAACGAGCATTGATTAAGCACCCACTGTGCACTGTGGGTACAAGTATGAGCATAAAACAGTTCATACTTGCATCAAGCTAAAAGGGTCAAATAAGAAAATGATAGACATCAAACATTTGGTTTTGATATGATAAAGTTTTTGTCTTCTTCCTTATTTGTTGTGCAGAAAATATTAAGGTCCCCTGAGTTTTAAACTGTAGAAGCATAGATTTGTATCGGTGCACTCTTGTGTAGGATTCACTTCCCTCTTAGAGTTCAGAGAGAAAGTCTCGGTAGGGTTGGGACCCCTTCCTTCTGCTTTCCCCCACCCACCCACATCTAAATAAAAAGAACCTTCCAAGTTCTTTAAAAAATATAGCTCATCCTTTAAACCTGAAGCAAAAGAAAAAACTCTAAGGATAAATAGCATTATTTCAAAGAAACCCAAGAGGAAAATTTCAACCATGAAACCACCTATTTTCATTCGGTAAAAATGTCCACTACAGTTTCTTTGAAAGGACTGGGGCGGGGGGGGGGGGGGAAGCTAGGTGGTACAGTGGATAAAGCCCTGGCCCTGGACTCAGGAGGACCTGAGTTCAAATCTGACCTCAGACATTTGACACTTGCTAGCTGTGTGACCCTGGGCAAGTCACTTAACCCTCATAGACCCACAAGAAAGAAAGAAAGAAAGAAAGAAAGAAAGAAAGAAAGAAAGAAAGAAAGAAAGAAAGAAAGAAAGAAAGAAAGAAAGAAAGAAAGAAAGAAAGAAAGAAAGAACGGACTATGGGATGACTCAAGTTGTAGGAAGACATACTTTTGGGGGACATGGCCAATGTGGGAATTTGTTTTGCTTGATTATGCATATTCCTTACAAAGTTTTTGGGTTTTGTTCATTGCTGGGGTGGGGGGGGGTGGCTAAAGAAAAAAAATATCTATTTTTGTTAATAGAAAAAAATTAAGTTAAAAAAACCCAAACAAGAAGCTGTGGGGAAATTGGAACACTAATTCATTGTTGGTGGAGTTGTGAACTGATCCAACCATTCTGGAGAGCAATTTGGAATTATGCCCAAAGGGCGATAAAGCTGTGCATACCCTTTGACCCAGCAATACCACTTTTAGGTCTTTTTCCCAAAGAAATCATGGAAAGGGGAAACGGACCCACATGTACAAAAATATTTATAGCTGCTCTTTACGTGGTAGCAAGGAATTGGAAGTTGAGGGGGTGCCCATCAATTGGGGAATGGCTGGACAAGTTGTGGTATATGAATACAATGGAATACTATTGTGCTATAAGAAATGATTAGCAGGAGGAGTTCAGAGAAACCTGGAGGGTCTTGTGTGAGCTGATGATGAGTGAGATGAGCAGAACCAGAAGAACATTGTATACAGTATCATCAACATTGAGTGTTGATCTACTGTGATGGACTAGATTCTTCTCACCAATGCAATGGCACAGAAGAGTTCCAGGGAACTCGTGATGGAAGAGGATCTCCAAATCCAAGAAAAAGAAAAAAAAAAGAACTGTGGAGTATAGAAGCTGAATGAACCATACTATTTCTTTTGTTTTTGGTGCTGTTGTTTTTTTTTTTTTCCTATTTTGAGGTTTTTCATCATTGCTCTGATTTTTTCTCTTATAACAGGACTAATGCAGAAATAGGATTAATGTTATTATGTGTATATAATGTGTGTGTATAAATATATACATATATGTATATGTATATAGATATAGATATATAGATATAACCTGTATCAGATTACCTGCTGTCTAGGGGAGGGGGGGAGGGAGAAAAATCTGAAATTGTAAAGCTTGTATAAACAAAAGTTGAGAATTATCTTTACATGTAACAGAAAAAATAAAATACCTTATATGTTAAAAAAAACCCCAAAACAACCAAACAACCCCCCCAAAAAAAAAACCCTCTAGGAGCCGTTTCTATTTACTTGAGTTTACTAGGAATTGTGAAGGAAAAATAAAACAAAGAAATGTAGGAATGACAAAGGAGACAGATTGGTCAATGATTACACAAGGCATAACCAAGAGACAAGACTGCTGTGCTCCATGGCATCCTATCCTGTCAAGATGCCAAGGAGTGCTCTCCAGGGGATCAAACAGACCATACAATATCATAACCTTAAAGCTGGAAGGAACTTCAGAGGCCTCAGCAGCATCTGCCCATTTTGTAGATAAGGAAACTGAGGCCCAGAAATCAAATGACCCACCCGAGGCCATAGAAATGGGAAGTGTCCCAGCTGGGATTCACACCCACTTCTGCCTCCAAACCTAGCATCCTTCCCATCTTGCACAAAGGACAACTGCCGGGGTGGGCAGGCACGGGTGCATCATAAGCTGATGGAGTCCCTGCATCAGTGAGATCACAGGCCCATCTGGCTTATTTGGAAGGTACACTTACAGCAGCCTTTTGGATGACTTTCTTCTCTCTGGGATATCTTCGGCGCCTGCTTTCGTCAAAAGGATCACGTGATTCTTAAAGTGACATATTGCTTTCAATCCTATGAAAAGCTGCATTCTTAAGGCACAGATGTCCAAACTGACAGGCGGACAGGCCTATAAAGGAAAATAGAGGAACTATTAGAAATGAGAAATGATGAGCATGTACCTAAGTGTTCACGGGGTAGTATTTTGGATGAACCTTTGCCCTCCTGTTCTATAATGTAATCCCAATATGCTGAACCTGATATAAATGATTCCTGATCTCCCCAGTTTGCTCTATTATTATTAGGGGGAGGAAAAGGGGGAAGGCTAGCCCATCATGGCCAGTGGTAGCCCCCACAATCTAGGACGCAGAAGTGACCTTGGTTTATTTTTGAGGCGTCAATAGCCGATATTCCAGGAAGACCAGCCTCTAGGGGTTCCGAGGTCATAGTGGGACCCATTTTCTATCTAGAACGTCAATGCTATAACATTCAATTTAAGATGGAGTCAAATACCACCCATGACAGCATAAAAGGCTTCCTCTGTGAGTGGAGATGGGGGGAGGGGAAGAATTCACAAGCATCTCAAACTTAAAAAAAAATAACAACCCACTGCTACATAACTCAAAAGTTCATGACCAACACTCACATGAACATCTTGCATCATTTTAAAGACCTAACATTTTTATCATGGGACTTGAACGATTTTCTGCAGTTTGGAGGCCTAAGATGCAAGGTCAGAACACATAGTGCTTTCTTATCACGGAACACCAGAGATACTTTTGTGGTCAAAGACCTTTTAAAGTTCGTGCTTGTCTTGTCTCAGCAGAGATGGCAGATCCACTTAGTACGGCCATTAGGGTCTCCTGGTACAACTGTGGAGATGCTAAAAGATCTCTGAGGCTTCTCAGATGACAGGAGAATTCATCTTGCAGGTATTTTCACATCACTATGGGTGAATTACATCACCACTAATGTGCTTCACTTATTTTTCTGCTCTTGGAAATATTGATTTAGTTTCTGCATTAGGCTAATTAACCCACCCAATTATGACAGGCCTCTGTTGAAATATTATAGTGAGATGCCACTTGTCATGAGAAGCTCTCTGCAGAAATGCATCATGCCCGTTCCTGTAAGAGACCTTTAAAAAAAAACACCACCAAAAACCTCCAGATACTACAGAGTAAGCAAAAAGGCTGACTTGGGATCAGCAAATAAATGTGGAAAACAAAAACATCACCCTAAAACACACGAGCCATAAATTCTTAAAAGCTCCTATCCTGGGGGCAGCTAGGTGGCGCAGTGGATAGAGCACCGGCCCTGGAGTCAGGAGGACCTGAGTTCAAATCCGGCCTCAGACACTTAACACTTACTAGCTGTGTGACCCTGGGCAAGTCACTTAACCCCAATTGCCTCACTAAAAAAAAAAAAAAAAAAGCTCCTATCCTAAAGGTTCCAGTCTACAGAATTAGGCATTCCCTAGCAACCTAACCGTTGCCATATTTAGTCACAATATCCGATGTTTCACAACTGACTAGAACAACAATATTAAGTAGAGGCTATGGTGACATTAGTCCAGAGGAAGACCTGGCATAGCAGAGCTGGAAACCGGGCACACCAGGCTTTAAATCCTGCCCTGGACATTGATTACATGACCCTGGGCAAGTCCCTTGGCCTCTCAAGGCTCTAGGCAACTCTCTAAGACTACGGCTGCATAGAAGGTACCGGCCTACACTGGTAGAAGAAGCCTGCTTATCGAGGAATTCTCTATACCAACAAAATCACAGAAGCTGTCCCTGTCCCTGTCTCCATCCCAAATCTTTGGGTAGCAGGTATTCTAGGAAGAAGAACACCTTGGACAAATCACAGATGCTGTCTGTATCAAGTAACGTCCCATGGAGGTAGGCCTGGCATGCTAACTTTGGCATTAACACACACTCAAACTGATTCTTAATTTTAAAATTTCACATCTTTGGGGCAATTAGATGGCTCAGTGGATAGAGCACCGGCCCTGGATTCTGGAGTACCTGAGTTCAAATCCGGCCTCAGACACTTAACACGTACTAGCTGTGTGACCTTGGGCAAGTCACTTAACCCGAACTGCCTCACTGAAAAAAAAAATAAAATAAAATTTCACATCTTTTCTTCCTTTATGGATTTGGAATATTGCCTGAACATGCTACAAGGTAACAAGGTAGGGTGGCTCATTTTACAGAAACTTTTTTCTTGTTAAACAGAAGGGTTTGCAAGAGAGGGGAATTAATGATAAATGGGGCAGTGACTATGATGGCATCAATAAAAACATTTAGGGGCAGCTAGGTGGCACAGTGGATAAAGCACCAGCCCTAGATTCAGGAGGACCGGTCTCAGGCACTTGACACTTACTAGCTGTGTGACCCTGGGCAAGTCACTTAACCCTCACTGCCCTGCAAAAAAAAAAAAATTTTTTTTAATTTAACTTAAAAAAAAAAAATTTGTGATAAAATAATGGGACTTGGCAGACGCCCAGGAGCCCCACCTGAAGACTGATTTGGAATTGATTGAATTGGGTGAGACTGAGAACCTACTTAATGATGATTAAGTTGGGACCACACCTGGTTGGCCCTGATTAGGGTGTTATTTTCAGAAGCTGAACCTACTTAAGGTTGATTAAATCGAGACCACACGGTGGCTAACCCTGAGTAGAGTATGTTCTCAGAGGCTGTGGATTGCAACATCAACAGAAACCACTCTCAACCAATCATCTTAAAGAACCTCCCATTTCGGGGAGGAGAACAGGAAGTAGGAAGCTGAGGCTGGCAGACTGGAGTTTGCTCTTCTGGTTCAAGACTTCAGCTTGGCGGCAGAACTTCACGTGGGTTGCTAGGAAAGCCAGGATTTCCATGCTATAAGGAATCTGTTCTCAATCTTTCTCTCTCTTTACTATCTTATAATATATCTTTTAATAAATCATTAAAAGCCGAAACTCTTGCTGAATTTTTCAGTGATTTTAGCCAGTTTCCCCCAAAAACTGGGGGGGGGGCAGATTAGAACCCATACTTAGATTTTAAACAACACAAAATAAAAACATTAAAATTTTTTTAAAATAACAAAGATATTAATATCTAAATTTTTTTTAAAGATAAAAAACTGAAAAAAAAAAATAATGAAGGTAGAGAAGAGGACAGAGTGATGAACGTGGAGTTAGGAAGTCCCAAACCCACATCTTGCCTCAGACACCTAATACCTGTATAATCATGAACAATTGACTTAAGCTCTTTTAGCCTCAGTGTCCTCCTCTGTAAAATGGAGATGATAAGAACAGCACCTAAATGACAGGGTTGTTTAAATGAGTTAAGGTAAGGTGCTCTGCCCACCTTAGGGTGCTACATTAGTTCTAGCTATTATTAAAATATAATTTTTTCTATCAATTATGAAATTATTCTAACCTTGAGGGTGGTATCCACATAGGGGTCTGCATCCCTTGCAGCAGCCGCACTGCATCGTACCGTGAAACACTGCAAGTTGTTACTAAGGAAGAGGAGAGAGAAAGAGAGGGTTCTTTTTAAATATATATTTATTATTCTTATTATAGTTTAACATTCTTTTTTTAAAAATTTGAGTTGCAAATTCTCTCTCTCCAGCCCCTCCCCCACTGTTCTGTATACTACCCCATGAGGCTTCTCCCTAGCAGAAAAGGGGCTAAGGGATCGAAGCAAAACACGGTGGTAGGCACACAGGAGGGGCTCAACAAAGATTTTTAAAAATACATTAATAAGGAGCAGCTAGGTGGCGCAGTGGATAGAGCACTGGCCCTGGAGTCAGGAGGACCTGAGTTCAAATCTGGCCTCAGACACTTAACACTTATTAGCTGTGTGACCCTGGGCAAGTCACTTAACCCCAACTGCCTCACCAAAAAAAAAATAAAAAAATTACATTAATAAACAAATACCACCAGCCTGCTCTTGTAAGTATCTAACAATTCTGAAAGTTGTGTACTGTTAGAGGGAGCTCTCACTTTAACACAAATCCTGAAATCAACCCCATAAAACAAGCAGGTGTCAAAGACTCTTCGCACTTCCCAAAGTAAACACTTTAGGGGCAGGCAGGGTGTATTGCATTTTCATTTCTGTATCCTCAGTGCTAACATTGTGCCTTGAACATAGTAGGTGTTTAACAAAAATGCTTGGAGTGGTCAGCCCCAGGCCCATACTGACACCACAATCAACTTTAGGGCTTCCCTTACATCCCACTGAAATGGTTCCCTCCCCCCAAACATTCCTGTATCTGTCTTTGCAGGTAGCTCTCCCTCTCTATTGAAATAACCTTGCCCATCAAAAGTCTGTCTCTTTAAGGCCCAGATCGCATGCTCTTTCTTCCATGAATTCTCCCCTGAGGTCGCCACAGTTATAATAATCCTCTCTCCCTCATCTGAACTCTGGCAAATTCTGTGCCTCTCCTATGCCACTTGTCAGATGCAAACCAATATTGGAGTTATTTCTACATTGTTTATCTCCTAGTAAGAACTCATTACAAGGTACGCTTTTAGGAGCAAAGGTCTCAGGTATTTTTTATTCCTAGCTTAGTACCTACAATACAGAAGGTTGTCATTGTCATCATCATAATCATTTTCCTCAATAAACACCAGCTGAATGAGTAACTGCATGCATTAGTTATTTTGGGATCCAGAAGATCATTACTAATAGTTATGATTTAGCAGTTCTTTTGAAAATATTCTAATGGTTTTATTAAAAAAAAAAAAGAGAGAGAAGGGTCAAAACTCCCCCCAAAACCTAATATTTCCAACGCCAATATTTCCAACCCCTGAGATTAGAGGAACCAAATTAAATTCCTGAACCTCCTTTAAAAGTAAAGATCCTGGGGGCGGCTAGGTGGCACAGTGGATAAAGCACCTGCCCTGGAGTCAGGAGGACCTGAGTTGAAATCTGGGCTCAGACACTTGACACTTACTAGCTGTGTAACCCTGGGCAAGTCACTTAACCCCCATTGCCCGCCAAAATAAATAAAGAAAGAAAAGAAAAGAAAAGAAAAGTAAAGATCCTAAGGGAAAGTTTTGTCTATAAGGAAAAAATCAGTCTGGTACAAATGGTAAGAAGTACATAAGACTGGGAGTTATGAGAAGACTCAAGCTCCAGTTAGATTTGGACCTTGCTCTGACATTCAGTGCAAAACCTTGGGGAAGTCACCTTGTGTCTCAGTCTTCTTATCTGTAATACAAGACAGCTGGATGATAACTCTCGGGTTCCTACCAGATAAAAATATCTGTATCATTCTCAATTTGTACTGAATAACGAAAGCAAAAGCATACTATAATAACAGAACTGTCTAGTCATTAAAAGCAGAAAAAATTACAATGGAAGGGGGAAAAAAAACTTCAAAAAATCATTTAAATCGATACCACAGGGTGTTGAATCAGGCTTTTGATAAGCAAGTCAGCTACCTGACACTGGTATCATGCTAAACCCATTAATAAAGGAGCAAATGGGAAAAAAAATAAAAACACAAACTTATCTACATAGTATCAAAGTTTTATACTTAACTTCAAGGACCCAACCTCCAAAAGAGGAGGGGAAAAAAAAAGGGTTAGCATAGAAAAGACCAGCATAGTGGTTCCCAAGAGTTTGGAATGTGAAGTCCCCTTTTTAACCGTAAACATTTTTGTAGGGCTATCTGTAAGTTGAGAAAATACATAATGACAAAAAGCTTAATTTTTAATGAAACTACACTTTTAGCCACAGTAGCACATACAATCATTTGAAACTGGAAGACATTTTATTCAGTGGACAAGCTCTTGTGCCACCTGTTTTGTTGGTGGTAAATAACGCTCAAGATGAAAACGATTGAGAAGCATTTGGATTCAAAAATGCCTTGCAAAAATTTCATGGTTCCCATGGGACCTCATTCCCTAGACTGAGAAAGCACTGGCCTGTAAAAAGACAGCAATGAGCCAGTAAATGCAGCCTTGAAAAGATAAATATGAAACATTAATTTAAGACAATACATAATCTATTATGCATTAAGGGATGAAGAATGGTGTAGGGAAAGGAGAGTTGGTCTTACAGATAAGAAGACCTAGGCTAGGTTCAAGTAAATATAAGTTCAATACTGGCTTTTAACTATGTAATCATTTAGGCTCTTGGTGTTCAAGACAACTTTCTAAGACTATAAACAGTAGGCTGGTTACCAGTCTGCATTGGTAAAGAGAGCAGCTTCCTCACTGGAGAGTTCCCAACACCCAAGAAATCTGAGGTCTGAAATACATCCCTTCCCAATGTAAATACTCAGACAGCATTAACAAGTGTACAAGGTCAAAAGAGGCATCATTTACAGAACACAGGAGGAGAAACAAGAGACAGAGAGAACCCAACAAACAATCCATACCTTGTGATGACATGCAGGAATTGGGGGGTAAGAACTGCCTGCTGAGATCTCTCTGGATATTGGTAGACTGACATTAATTCCACTGATTTAACGGCCATATAGAGATAGCCAATATGAGGTAAGGAGAAAAAACAGAAAAGACTTAGCAACTCTTTTTCCTGAGGGGAACTCTTCCCATCGGTAGTAACAGCACCTGCATTAGAAAGGAAAGAAGATTGTATTACTCTGAATATTATGTTCTTGCTGATACATTCAGTGACATTCTAGAAATAAATCCAGTTATAACATGCTTCTCACCCACTTTACCCTCTTCCCTTTTGCCCTTTTCCCACCATCTGAACCATAAGAAGAAAGTTTGTAACAAAGCACGGCACTCATTTAATTCAAAAAACAAGGTACAGGGTGGGCCAAGAGGTCTGATGTTTTCATAACTTTTTGAAAATTATTTTTAGTTTCCCACTGTGTTACTGTAAGTTAAAAACAAAAAATAAAGGAGTTATTAAACATTGAAACCCCTGGCAACTTTGGCCTCACCCTGTACCGACCACAAGTGAGGCATTGGATGACCATCCATCAGGCCTAGTGTAGTGGGGAACCCTTTTTGGGGTACAGGTTGGACCAGTTCCTGGGAGGTCCCATCCAGCTCTGAAATTGTGATTCTATAAGCTGATCTGCCCATACTCTACTTCCCAAGGAACTTTCTCATCTGAACTTCCTGAATACTTTTCTAACCATACTTAATACATTTGGGTGAGTATCTCCCTGCTCCCTTGATAAGACTAATCTCTGGGAAGAGAACTTGTTCTCCATAAAGGAGCTCTGTACTTTGAATGATGGATACAGACCCGCAGGGCAGGGCCTGCCATCTGTTTTTGTATAGTCCAAGACCTAAGAATGGTTTACCATGGGTTGAATCTGGCCCAGAGGCCATAGTTTGCTGACCCCAAATTTAGAGTGTAACAATTGGAATAACGCCACCTGCTGGAGACTTACTGTAGAAGAGTTTTGCCCATGAAGCGAAGGTCTTTGAGGGCAAGACCAGGAGTCTTTTCTTTGGCATCAGGAAGTGACGCGGACTAGTGGGAGGAGGAAGGAAGAGACTGGCGCTCGGTCTCGCTCTCTTTCCTCTGGACTCTGGTGGAGAAGGGAGCTAGAAATGTGCTCTCCCTTTAATAGATAGGAATCTAGGCCTTTCTCTCTCTTTACCAAATTCTTATTCTCCTTAATAAATGCTTAAAAGTCTAACTCTTGCTAAAGCTTATAATTTATTGGCGACCACTCATTGGATATTTTAGACAGACTAGCTAGAATTTTAGCCCTTAACAAGAGTATCAACTGGAAGATGAGCATTAAAAGAAGAAAGGGAGATAAGGCCAATGGTCTCGTGAATGGGGACTGTTTCATGACTTGGGCTTGTGTCTCCAGTGTCTAGCACGCAAATGGTACCTGACAGAATCTAAAATTCGAACTCAAGTCTTCTGACTCTCAATCCAGTGCTTTCCACCCCATGACAACCCACACTTTTAGACTGACCTGTTTGGTAAATAGGCAGCAACTGGAGTGAATGCAACTTGGTATCATCAGGGAAGACATAGGAAGACACATCAGGTGTGAACCGTCTGAAGGAGAAAATAGAACCGACTCATTGCTGAACAATTTCTGTTTACAAAATACCTCAAGGGTATAATATGAGTAGGGCCTTGTACCTGTACAAGATGGGGTGTGCCCAGGAAGGGCTTGCTCTTTCATCATTTAACCCTGTGGACTCCAGGGTAACTGACAGGCCAGACTGTCTGCTCACCTCACCAAGGAGCTCCATGGGCTTCTGACAGATAACAAAATCCTCTGACTCCAGCTGAGGGGCTGGTGCTGGATAAGTGCGACTCTTTCTGCCTGTAAAAATAAGCTGTGAAGAGTAAAGAAGGATCTCAAGCCGCTTCAAATGAAAGATTCTGGGTGAACTGGCTTCAACGCAATAGTCCCAGCAGACATTTACACGGCACTTTGAGATTTAAACAAAGAATTTCACATGAATTACAGGTGAAGAAACTGAGGCTCTGTCTGGTGACTTGCCAAGCTAGAAAAATACCAGACATATTGGTCACTCTCCTGATTCTAATACCCATGTTCTTTTCACTCCTATCACAATAGCTTACCAGAGTCCATCAGTAATTTTAAAATACTCCACAGTATTACTAAATACATTTACCTAAATATATTCTTTAATTTTTAATAAAAATAAAAGGTGGCGCAGTAGATACAGAGTTGAACCTGGAGTAAGGAAAAGTTCAAGTCCCACCCGAGACACTTTCTACTTGTGCGACCCCTAGATAAGTCATTTAACCTCTGTCTGCCTCAGTTTCTTCCACCGTAAAATTGGAATGATAATAGTATCTGCTCTCAGGATAAAATGAGATAATATTTCTAAAGAAATTGACAAACCTTAAAGCTCTACATAAATGCTTGGTATCGTGATGATGATTCGAAAGGGATCATGCTAGTAAAAATGGGCTACTATTATTAAAAAATAACATCACATTTCAAATCTAGGGCACTTTAAATTATTCAAAATTCTTCCACATATTTTTATCTTGTTTGTTCCCCACCCCACCTCCCTGCCATAAAAAGCTTAGGATACAGGTAGCACAGGTGGGATGACCCCCAAGAAGGAAATTTGACAAACAAAACAATGAAGGCCAAGTTATAGCCACATAGCAAAAAGATTCATGCTAGGAGGTGTTTGAATTCCCAGCCCACTAATCTCTGAGCACACATTCAATGTCTTACATGAATAAGCAAAGTATCCAGGATTTCTTCAGTGTGGGGGACTCCCAGTATGTAACCTCTCTCCACCAGGACAGATCATAACCTGGCTACGAATCAGTAGGTAAGTTCCAGGGAGCTACATTTAAGAAGGTATGTGACTGGGGGACAGCTAGATGGTGTAGTGGTTAAAGCACCAGCCCTGAATTCAGGAGTACCTGAGTTCAAATCCAGCCTCAGACACTTGACACTTAACTAGCTGTGTGACCCTGGGCAAGTCACTTAACCCCTATTGCCTGCAAAAAAAAAAAAAAAAAGAAGGTATGTGACTGGGGCAGCTAGGTGGCACAGTGGATAGAGCACCAGCCCTGGATTCAAGAGGACCTGAGTTCAATTCCAGCCTCAGACACTTAACACTTACTAGCTATGTGACCCTGGGCAAGTCACTTAACCCCAATTGCCTCACCAAAAAAAAAAAAAAAAAAGGTATGTGACTGATCCAGAGTCGCACAGCTCAGGACTTCCTAACTCTAAGACCAACACTTTATCTACTGGGCCGTGTTGTTCTTCTGGTCCATTTTATTAATATGCACACTTATTTATAAATAAAATGCATCAGCCCTTCAGCCCTTCAGCCCTTCACGTAGGGCACTTAGTACTGAGTCTCCCCCACCAAGGTCAAAGGAAGCTAAATTGTACATTTACCAGCCTCTGTGGGGGCCTGTCTGGATGGGGAGTTCTTCGTTGGTGGGGAGGGGTCAACATTCACTCCATCTTTAGGAGCGGACTCCAACCGCAGGATTAAGACTTCCAGATCCGTCATCACCGCAATATACGCAGCACAAAATGAAATCTCTACGGGGAGAATGTTCTCAATGTGTATCACTAAGGAGCGTTCGAAGTCCAACATGGAGAATGCCTCGCTGATGACCTGCCATTTTAAACTAAACAGCACCAGTTTATTGATGCAACCGACTAGAAGATCTCCTGTCACAGGACAGCAAGAGACGCACAGCGGGGGCTCAGACAGAGGGATCTCAATAATAGACATCTGGTCTTTTGAGGCTTCCCTGAAGCAGCCCTCCACTCGGTGGCCCACCATGCGAATGCACACTCGAGAATTTTCTGTGGTCCTGCTTCTCCAGTTCACGTAGGCCCGAAGGAAGGTGGCTTTGTTTTTCTCCTCAATTGTCACTAAGTAGTCTCCTGGGGGGGAGAGGAATATCGTTAGAACCTAAAATTTGGAAGCACATTTACTGAATACAAGATGGGAAGGATCTGTGACCAAAACATCATTGGGAACTCTAACCTGTGTGATCTGTGGGCCTCAGTTTCTCCATTTGTAAATAATGGATTTGGACTTGAACTCTAGGTCCCTTGTAGCCCTCAGAACATTTTCTTGGTAGTCATCTTTGGCAACTGCATGAGACAGTGATTTGCCCGGGCTCAGAGTAGCTTGTCAATAGCCGAGGTTTAAGATTTTTAACCCACTTCTTCCCAAATCCAAGTTCAGCACTCTACTCACTAAACTCAGACAGTCTCTACTATACATGTACAGGACAGCTACTAAATGTAAGAGATGATATTTAGGGGTGGGGGGGAAAGGCATGAGTCCCTTTCTGCAGGGGAAAGCAACTATTATTGGAAATGATTGGAAGAACAGTTAAATTAAGGAAGAAAAAAAATAAATAAGATAAATCAAGTCATCTCAACTTAGGGGTCCTCGCTTTTTCTTTCCATGAGGCATGTTTATTTTATAAAATCAGATGCAGGAATCCAATACTAGAGTGTAAATAAGCTACAGTAAAGTATTCATGCAGGTGGCAGATTTCAATTCTATTTATTTAATCAATGTTGCTCTGGCCCTGGATCTACCTATAGGTGAAACAAGCCATCCTCCTCTTCTCCCTCCTTTCCGTCCCTTCCCCTCTCCTCTCTTCCCCTCCCCTCATGGTTTTCTAGTACTTGTGTGAAATATTAAAGTCGAGTGAAAAACCTGGAAGGAAATCAGGGGAATTTCTATTTCAAAATATCACAATTTCATGAAAAACACAGAAATGAGATAAAGCTATGAATCTTTAAAAAAAAAAAGGATCAGGGAAACAAAATATTCTTTAAAACTAAAGAAAAGTGGTTATTTCTATTCGCTTTGTTTATCCCGCCAAATAGGCCACAGCTGAAGCCTTTCGAGCATTGAACATCCATAAATCACCAAGAAACAGGTGGACTACCCATGCAACATGTTTCTTCTTAACCCAAATCGTTTACTTAATGAATAGATACCATTTTCTTATCATGAACACTAGAAGGACCAGGATTTAGGAATATCTATCAATTTGACACTGAATTTTTTTTATCATAAGACAAAGAAAACAGGATTAAGATTTTTATTTCAAAGTTAAATTTATAATATTTTTGCATCAGTTGGTATATTTGGTTCCTCTATTGTTAATATTAGAATCATAACTATAATAACTAGTATTTCTATGGTGCTGTGAGGTTGTTTTTTATATATATGTATACATAGGTATAGATTCACATACATATGTACATACATGTGTACACACAAGTATAGATATACATATGTACGTGTGTACACACACACACACACACACACACACACACACACACACACACACACACACACACACACACACACACACACACACACCCCTCTCTTTCAAGCAACAGAGAAGCCTCCACTGCAGGAGGTAGTGAAAAGAACAAGACTTCCATGAATAAGATGCCTTACTTTTTTAAGGACTGAGGACACAGGTCACTGGTCCCAGTGAACTCCTCCTTGCTCCTGACCCAAACTATGCCTGAGATATACTATGTCCTTATTATCACCAGAAAAATTTTAAAGTAGCAATTGCTATCATCTTATATGCTATAAATCATTTTCTCTTGGATAGAAAAAGAATCTCAGGGGGCAGCTAGATGGCGCAGTGGTAAAGCACCCGCCCTGGATTCAGAAGGACCTGAGTTCAAATCTGGCCTCAGACACTTGACACTTACTAGCTGTGTGACGCTGGACAAGTCACTTAACCCTCATTGCCCTGCCCCCCCCCCAAAAAAAAGAAGTAAAGAAAGAAAGAAAAAAAAAAGAATCTCATTTCCTTTCCCTTCTATCATTCCTCAGAACTTCCCTACCATCAGTTCAGGCCTGGTGACATATTTAGTGGGTCTCTGTTTTTTTCATCTGAAAAATTAAGGAGTTGGATCAGATGATGCCTAAGGTCCTCCTCAACTCAAGGTTCATAATCTAATCATGATGGAGTTCAACTGTTCTTTCTAGCCTTATACTATTGTCACCTAGGTGAAGTAGCATAGAGAAAGCTCTGGACTTGGAGTCAGCAAGACCTGAATTCAAATCCTGCCTCAGACATCAGCTGTGTGACCCTGGGCAAGTCACCTAATCCCTCAGTTTCCTCATCTGCAAAATGAGAATAACAACACCTACCTGACAGGGTTGTTGTCAGGATCAAACCAGGTAACAAGGAAAGTGCTTTGCAAGCCTCAAAGGACTGTATAAATCTGATTATTGTACATCACTCCCTCGAAGCACTATATAGTCCAGTCCCTTTGCTGGCTTTTGTGTATAACAGAACTGCATTTGCACTGGTCATTGTCCCTCAAGCCTGGATACATATCCTTTTACTTCCTAGTTTCCCTCAAAGTTCATCTCAATCATCGCCTTCTGCACAAAGCCTTTCCTGATCCCCCCCCCCAAATTTTTATTTTCATAAATGTTGTCATTTGTATAAATGTAATAAATGTATTTTCATACATTTATGCAGGTATGTATCAGCGCCCCCAAAGGACTTTCACTTTTATCTCTGGAACATCAAAAAATGGGCACATCATAACTCCTTGCTGATCTTATGGTCTTTTGATTGGGAAAGTTAGGATAAGCATAATTAATGGAAAAGTAAGTTTATGGAAATAAGAAGTGAGGAGAGAGTAAGAGAGAGACCCCTGAGAGCATCCCAACAATCGTGAATCACCTGGATGAGCTTTTTCCTAAGGTCCTGAAGGGATAGGCAGGCACTGCTGAGTCACTTCTGGTGATCTTAAAATACCTTAGAGGACCATAAAGGTGCCCGGAACAGGAAAGGGCAAATGCTGTTTAGATTTTTTTGGAAAGGGAAGAGAGTGACATTTTTCACCTATGAGGTAATGAATGAACTTGACTTCTATTCCTGGCCAAATTCTGAAATACATTATTAAAGGGATGGTTTGTGAAAACAGAAGAAACACTAATCACAGAAGCCAGCATTTCTTCACTGTGTCCAGGATAAGCTAAACTCAATTCCCTTCCTGACAAAGCAATTTTTAGATGGGCAGATGAGAGGAATACAGTACATGAAGATACACTTAGGTTTCAGCAAATTATTTAGCAAAGTTCCTACTTGTAGACAAGATAGATGGAGGCAACATGGTAGTAGGGTTTGGCTCAGTGACTGGAACCAATGTACATTTTTTTAAGGGTTGAACATTAAATTGAAGAGAGATTTCCAATGGAAAGACCCAATGCCTTGTGCCATTTATCAAGAACTGAGATACAGGTATAGATGGCATGCTTATCAAATTTATGGATGACACGGACGTGAGAGGGATTTTAAAAGATATAGTCAGACCTTAGGAAGAAACTGGGGGTGGGGAGAACCTTTTAAAAATGGAAATTAGGGGGCAGCTAGGTAGCACAGTGGATAAAGCACTGGCCCTGGATTCAGAAGGACCTGAGTTCAAATCTGGTCTCAGACACTTGATACTTTACTCGCTGTGTGACCCTGGGCAAGTCACTTCACCCTCATTGCCCCCCCCCAAAAAAAGGGAAATAGGAATAAATGTAAAGTCCCATACAGGTTTAATAAAATCAACTTCACAAGTGCAGAATAAGGGAGTATGACTATATCATCGTTCCTATAGAAAAAACCAAACAAACCAGGAATTTCAATGGACCACAAGTTAAAGGTGAGGCCTAGACTGGAATAATTTCAAGAATTGTTTTCATTTCTAAATTTCCTCCCAGCTAATGTATGAAATGCCTCTGGGAGTCAATCTTCCACTCTACTGTTATTAGAAAAGTAAGATATTAAAATAAGAAATGATCAAAATACCTCTGGTTGATAAACTTATTCTTTCTGAACAAAAATAAATAGCAGATAATGCCTTTCCCATTTTGATTGAGGGTGTCAGTACAGGAGGGAAAATATGGAAATGTGGAAGATTTGCAGATCTCTGTTTTCCAGGGGAGGGACATGTGAAGAGAGGTAAAGGAAGAGGAAGATTCAGAAGACAAGATAAATGACTACAGCATCACATTGAAGAGACCTGAAGTGGAGGAGGGGAGGATGGTTAAGATGAAGGTACACCCCAGGAGCTTATCAGAAACAGGGTCTTGTAGCCAACTGAAGTCAACCAACAGTGTTCCATGTAACCTATGATTTTTTATTTTTTCAAACACAGATGACTTAAATAGGCAGGAATTTAGATCAAGTTATCTTCATTTTCATTTTTTCCTACTACTCTAATAAAGGGAAAAAAGTAGTTTCTTAGGTTCCCCATATATTTGTGTGTATGTATATGTACATGTATATGCATATGTATATGTAAAGAAAGGCTGCCTGACATAGTGTAAAATGAGCTGGCCTCCAAGCCAGAATGACCTAAATTTAAAAGGCCTGCCTCTTATCATATACTGGCTGTTGCCCAGGGCAAGCCACAACCCCTGAGTGATTTGGGCAACTCTCTGAAGACTATTCTGAAGAGAAGGTGCTGACAGGAACTGGTCATTTCCTCATCTGGGAGATTTCTTTATACCGATGACTTCACCAGTGCAATGACCTTTGGCAGTCTGGGATTAAAAAAGAAACCAATCATATTGAAATTCCCATCCAAACTCATGAACTTCTTGAACTCTATCCCTCCTTGGGGAGGGAGGGTCTGTACACCCCATAAATCTACAAGAGTATCCAGTGGCCAGAAACACTGATGACCAGAGAAAAGGTCTAACCCCTGCCTAATTCCTCCCCATTATTTTAGCTCTACAGTACTATCAGAGGGGATAAATCATATACATACATTTAAATCCACCAACATATCACCTGTGTGCTTAGAAACTTAGTCGGGTAGAGGCAGTGTTAAGTATCAGAAACTGGCGTTGATAGCTTTGGCTCCAGACATTGACATCTTTGGAGAAAGGGAAGTGAAAGTGACACATACATACAGGATGTGACTGAATAAAAGGTAATGCTACCCATTCTGTAAGCACTATTAATTATACTCTCTTAGGGTCTTAGAGATTCGCTAGTTCCACTTGGTCATTCACAGAAGTGGTCAATGGAGTCCGGAGAGAAGAAATAACTTTACAGAAAAGGTCAAGATGGTTAAAGAGGATTATTTTATCATTATTTAAGGGAGCCCTCTAACGCTAAAGACACTTACTAGCTGTGTGACCCCAACTGCCTTAAACATCCAGGGCCACCTCCAGTCGCCCTGATCTAGATCTGACCCCTGGACTCAGATGGCTCTGGAGGAGACAGTGAGGTTGGTGACCTTGCACAGACCTGCCTCACTTGAATCCACGTCACTGCAAGTCATGACATCACCCCGATGTCATCATCGCCCCATGTTAGGGTCTTCTTCGAGAATAAAGAAGCAGCAACAACTCAAGGTGGCCAGCCGTCGGCGGCTTCTTGTGAAAAGAATACTTTTCGGTCACGTGAATCGCTTACTGACCAACTGAGCCGACCGGTTATAGGGTCTCTGTCCCTAAGCCTTAAGCACCCTTAGGTACTTAGGTACGGCGGGCCGACAAAGGGCTAGAAGAGGCGCCTGCCCCCGGGGGCTTCCCGCCGGGTGGGGATGGGGTTGCGGATGCGGATGGGGATAGGGAGGAGCACCCACAGAACACCCGCCCGCGGGGGACTCGCAGGCTGGGGCAGGGGGTCGGGAGAGACTTCCAGCAGGAGGTGGCCCCTCGCGGGGCCGGGGACAAACCGCGTGCCACCATCACAGAGGTCGGGGCGAGCTCCCACGGAGACAGACCCTTCCGGAGAAGGGGCGCGTGCGTGCCCGCACGTATCCCCAGAGGTCCGGGAAGCCCCGGGAAGGGCGCGCCGGCTTCCCGCTCCCCTAAGGAGGGGGCTGGGCCGCACTGGCTCCGAGGTCTCCCGCGGGGCTCCCTCCTCCCCGCCCCGAGCTCTCGGGCGCGCACGCACGCAGCCGCCCCCTCCCCCGCGGAGCGCCCGGCGGGAGGGGGGCGCGCAGGTGCGGCGCCAGACCCCACCCTGACTCACCGGGCTCGCTGTAGCTCAGGTGCAGCACCCGGCCCAGCGTGGAGAAGCAGCAGCGCGGCCGCGCCGGCTCGGGAGCCCCCGCCTCCACGGAGAACGCCTCCACCTTGCAGCCCGCCGCCACGAAGAGCGCGTCCTGCCCCCCGCAGCACACGCGCTCGGGCTCCTGCCGGCACCGCACCACCTGCTGCGAGCCGAAGGGGTGCAGGTTGTACAGCTGCACCATGGCGCCGGGGCCGCGGCCCCCCGCCGAGCGCGGAGGGGGAGGGGACGCAGGGGGCGGAGGGCCCGCTTCCGCGAGCGCCGCGAGCCGCGTCACGTGGGTGCGCGGGGGCAGAGCACACCCCTTTCTTTAAAGTGACCGCTTCGGCGTGGAGCACGCCTGGGGAGGGTCAGTCAGCCCGGGGGTGTGCCCCGCGCCCCGGCGACGGAATTAGAGCCCCCGGTCCACTGCTCCAGCCACCTGCCTAGCTATGGTGCACATAGACGTATCTCCTAGCCTGCCCCCATCCACTCCGCATCCAGCCACCTGCAGGTGGAGGGACGCGCAGATAGGCATCTCGGGTTGGTAGAGATGGAGGCCCTGCCCATGGCCCCATCCAGCCGCCTGCAGGTGTGTATGCGCGCAGGCACCACCCCCCTCCCCAACGGAGATGTTTCACTCTACCCATTGTCCCATCCGGCCACCTGCATATGTGTATGTATGTCTGTATGTATTATGCGTGTATGTATGTGTGTATATATATGCATATGTATGTAGATATACACGCAAGTATATCTTAACTTGATTATAGCTATGTGGAGCTCCAAAGTTTGCCAAGTGCTCTATTATTGCATATAATTTCATTCAACCCCCATAACAACCATGTGAGATAGGTGCTGTTTTTTACAGATGAAGAAACTTACTGATTTAAGATTCATGCTATGTATAATATATGTATATTTATATATAAATACATAGATTTATGCGAAACATATACATTTATATGTATGTACCTGGTTTTCCCATTAGAATGTAAGTTCGTTGCAACAACGGGTTGTTTCCTTCTTTGTACTGGTATCCCTAGCACCGGCACACAGTGGGTGCTTAATAAATATTGGTCCATTCCTTCCTTCCCATAAAGCACAGCATTTATCATGGGGTCAGACGCCTGGCAGGAGTCTCCCAACCCCTTCCAGGAATGGGGCTTTATGCTTGGTTACCCTTTTTCCTCCCAGGCCTTAAAGATGCTGAGCTAAGAAACAAGTAAGTGGCCCCCCGCCTAGATCTGTCCTATTTAAAAACCAGAAGCCTCACACTGGCATCATTCATAAGCGTTAGAGCTTAAGACCTTAGTACCATCAAGTCAAAACCCTAATTTTACAGGTAAAGGAACTAAGCCAGAGTTCCCCAGCTAGTCTCTAAGGTGGCATTCAAGCCCAGGTCTTCTTGGAAGTTAGGAGGCACTCACTGTCGTCTGAAGTCACTAAGACCTGGGTTCGAATTTGGCCTCAGACATTTAATAGTTATCTGATGCTGTGTCTCATTTTCTGCAACTGTGAAATGGGTATAATGTGCACACCAACCTCCCAGGGGTGTTGTGAGGATCAAATGGGTTAATATTTGTGAAGCTTTTAGTATAGAACCTGTCACATAGTAGGTGCTTTAAAAGCATTTCTTTTCTTCCTCCTATCCTGGCTCTAAGTCCAGCAGTTTCTACATCATTCCAGATGAGCCCTTCCCACTCCCCCTCATCACATACACGTTGCTGTAACCCCCTCACTCATGCTGTGCTAAGGTAATGTCCCCCACCCCCACCCCAGTCTCCCTACTCCCCACAAACTATGTAGTTGGGACCTTGGTCAAATAAGATTCCCCTGTCATGGGACTGGTCCTGATGTCTGGGGAGACAGACTTGTCCCCATCCTTCTACTGGGGTCTAGGGAGGCTGGAGACAAGCATCAGCTTTTCTCTTTGGGATAGGGTTCCAGTTACCCCAGGACCCTCCCACCCAAGCCAACACCTGGAAGGATACATGGGGAAGGAAAATTATAGGTGTCTCCCAGACATCTACACTGCCTCACAGGCTCCACGGGGTTGCTAACCCACTCCCCTGTGGCTGGCCCCTCACCCAAAAGTGGAAGAAGAGAATGTGCCACCCCCTCCCTCCACATTCAGTGACAGAAGAGCCCAGCATTCTGAAGAGCTCTGGGGTCTACATCCCTCCTTTACCCCGATATCTTTTCTTTTTTAAAAAAAATAATTTTATTTTTTATTAAAAAATAATTATTTTCCTGTTACATGTAGAAATAGTTTTCAACATTTGTTTATATAAGATTTCCAAATTTCAAATTTTTCTCCCTCCCCCCCTCCCCTAGACAGCAGGCAATCTGATATAAGTTATATATACATAATAACATTAAACATATCTCTGCATTAGTCATGTTATACAAGAAGAATCAGAGCACAAAGGAAAAACCTCAAATCAGAAAACCAACAGCACCAAAAACAAAAGAAATAGTATGGTCCAATCAGCATCCATATTCCACAGTTCCCCCCCTTTTTTTTTCTGGATTTGGAGAGCCTTTTCCATCATGATTCCTTTGGAACTTTCTTGTTCAGTTGGATTGGTGAGAAGAATCTAGTCTATCACAGTTGATCAACACATAATGTTGATGATACTGTGTATAATTTTCTTCTGGTTCTGCTCATCTCACTCATGATCAGTTCATGCAAGTCCTTCCAGGTTTCTCTGTACTCCACCTGCTCATTGTTTCTTTTTGTTTGTTTGTTTTGTTTTTGTTGGTTTTTTTTGCAGGGCAATGGGGGTTAAGTGACTTGCCCAGGGTCACACAGCTAGTAAGTGTCAAGTGTCTGAGACTGGATTTGAACTCAGGTACTCCTGAATCTGCGCCACCTAGCCGCCCCCCTGCTCATTGCTTCTTACAGCATAATAGAATTCCATTACATTTATATAACACAACTTGTTCAGCCATTCCCCAATTGATGGGCATCCCCTCAACTTCCAATTCCTTGCCACCACATAAAGAGCAGCTATAAATATTTTTGTACATGTGGGTTCTTTTCCCTTTTTAATGATCTCTTTGGGAAAAAGACCCCAAAGTGGTATTGCTGGGTCAAAGGGTATGCACAGCTTTATAGCCCTTTGGGCATAATTCCAAATTGCTCTCCAGAATGGTTGGATCAGTTCACAGCTCCACCAACAATGCATTAGTGTTCCAATTTTTCCACAGCTTCTCCAACATTTATTATTTTCCATTTTTGTCATATTAGCCAAATTAGTGGTACCTCAGAGTTGTTTTAATTTGCATCTCTCTAATCAATAGTGATTTAGAGCATTTTTTCATTTGGCAATAGATAGCTTTGATTTCTTCATCAGAAAACTGCCTGTTCATATCCTCTGACCATTTCTCAATTGGGGAATGACTTGGATTCATATAAATTTGATTTACTTCCCTATATATTTTAGAGATGAGGCCTTTATCAGAAGTACTGGCCATAAAAATTGTTTCCCAACTTTCTGCATCCCTTCTAATTTTGGATGCATTGCTTCTGTTTGTACAAAACCTTTTTAATTTAATGTATCAAAATCATCCATTTTGCATTTCATAATATTCTCTATCTCTTCTTTGGTCATAAACTGCTCTCCTTTCCAAAGATCTGAAAGGTAGACTATTCCTTTTTCTCCTAATTTACCTATGGTATCACCTCATATGTCTAAATCATGTACCCATTTTGACCTTATTTTAGTATAAGGTGTAAGATGTTGGTCTATGCCCAATTTCTGCTATACTATCTTCCAGTTTTCTCAGCAGTTTTTGTCAAATACTGAATTCCTATCCCAGAAGCTGGGGTCTTTGGGTTTATCAAACAGTACATTACTAATGTCATTTACTACTGTGTCTCCTGTGCCTAGCCTATTCCATTGGTCCGCCACTCTATTTCTTAGCCAGTACCAGATAGTTTTGATGACTGCCACTTTATAGTAGAGCTCCAGATTTGGTACAGCTAACCCACCTTCCTGTGCATTTTTTTTTCATTATTTCCCTTGATATTCTTGACTTTTTGTTTTTCCAGATGAATTTTGTTATTATTTTTTCTAGCTCTATAAAATAATTTTCAGGTAGTCTGATTGGTATGGCACTGAATATGTACACTAATTTAGGTAGAATTGTCATTTTTATTATATTAGCTCGGCCTATCCATGAGCATTGATATCTTTCCAATTTTTTAGATCTGATTTGATTTGTGTGAAAAGTATTTGGTAATTGTGTTCATAGAGTTCCTGGGTTTGTCTTGGCAAGTAGACTCCCAAGTAGTTTATATTATCTACTGTTACTTTAAATGGAATTTCTCTTTCTATCTCTTGCTGCTGGATTTTGTTGGTCATGTATAGAAATGCTGATGATTTATGTGGATTTATTTCATATCCTGCTGCTTTGCTGAAGTTGTTAATTGTTTCAAGTAATTTTTGAGTTGATTTTCTAGGATTCTCTAAGTATACCATCATATCATCTGCAAAGAGTGATAGTTTTGTTTCCTCCTTGCCTATTCTAATTCCTTTTTTTCTCTGATTGCTAAAGCTAACATTTCTAGTATAATATTAAATAATAGAGGTGATAATGGACATCCCTGTTTCACCCCTGATCTTATTGGGAAGGCCTCTAACTTATCTCCATTACATATAATGCTTGCTGATGGTTTTAGCTAGATACTGCTTATTATTTTAAGGAAAGCTCCACCTATTCCTAAACTCTCTAGTGTTTTTATTAGAAATGGGTGCTGTATTTTGTCAAAAGCTTTCTCTACATCTATTGAGATAATCATATGATTTTGGTTAGTTTTCTTATTGATGTGGTTGATTATGTTAATAGTTTTCCTAATGTTGAACCAGCCCTGCATTCCTGGTATAAATCCCACCTGGTCATAGTGTATTATCCTGGTGATCACTTGCTGTAATCTCCTTGCTAATATCTTATTTAAGATTTTAGCATCAATATTCATTAGGGAAATTGGTCTATAATTTTCTTTCTCTGTTTTTGCTCTGCCTGGTTTTGGTATCATCACCATATTTGTGTCATAAAATGAATTTGGTAGAACCCCTTCTTCACCTATTTTTCCAAATAATTTGTATAATATTGGAATTAATTGTTCTTTAAATGTTTAATAGAATTCCCCAGTAAACCTGTCTGGCCCTGGGGATTTTTTCTTGGGGAATTCATTAATGGCTTGTTCATTTTCTTTTTCTAATATGGGCTTATTTAAGGATTTTATTTACTCTTCAGTTAACCTGGGAAGTTTGTATTTTTGTAAATATTTATCCATTTCATTTAGATTGTTAAATTTATTGGCATACAGTTGGGCAAAATAGTTCCTAATTATTGCTTTAATTTCTACTTCATTGGTGGTAAGATCACCCTTTTCTTTTTTTGATATTGGTAATTTGGTTTGCTTATTTCTTTTTTTAATCAAATTAACCAGTGGTTTATCTATTTTATTGTTTTTTTTTCATAAAACCAGCTCTTAGTTTTATTAATTCTATAGTTTTCTTGCTTTCAATTTTATTAATTTCTCCTTTAATTTTCAGGATTTCTAATTTAGTATTTAATTGGGGATTTCTAACTTGTTCTCTTTCTAGCTTTTTAAGTTGCATTCCCAATTCATTGATCTCCTCTTACTCTTTTTTATTCATGTAAACAGTTAGAGCTATAAAATTTCCCCTAAGCATTGCTTTGGCTGTATTGTATCCCATAGATTTTGGTATGTTGTCTCACTATTGTCATTCTCTTGGATAAAGTTATTGATTGTTTCTATGATTTGTTGTTTGACCCACTCATTTTTTAGAATGAAATTATTTAGTTTCCAATTGATTTTCAGTCTACCTTTCCATGGCTCTTTATTACATGTAATTTTTCTTGCATCATGATCTGAGAAAGATGCATTTACTACTTCTGCCTTTCTACATTTGACTATGATGTTTTTGTGCCCTATTACATGGTTAATTTTTGAAAATGTGCCATGTACTGCTGAGAAAAAGGTATATTCCTTTCTATCCCCATTCAATTTTCTCCAGACATCTATCATGTCTAACTTTTCTAGTATTCTATTCACCTCTTTCACTTCTTTCTTATTTATTTTGTGACTAGATTTATCTAATTCTGAGAGGGGAAGATTCAGATCCCCCATTAATATAGTATTACTGTCTATTTCCTCTTGCAACATTTAACTTCTCCTCTAAGAATCTGGATGCTATCTCACTTGGCACATACATGTTTAATATTGATATTACTTCATTATCTATAGTACCTTTTAGCAAGATGTAGTTTCCTTATCTATTTTAATGAGATCTATTTTTGCCTGTGCTTTGTCTGAGATAAGGATTGCTACCCCTGCTTTTTTTACTTTAGCTGAAGCATAATATATTCTGCTCCAGCCTTTTACCTTTACTCTGTGTGTATCTCTCTGCTTCAAATGTGTTTCTTGTAAACAGCATATTGTACGATTCTGGTTTTTAATCCACTCTGCAATTTGCTTCCGTTTTATGGGAGAGTTCATCCCATTCACATTCACAGTTAAAATTATTAACTGTTTATTTCCCTCCATCTTCTTTTCCCCTTGTACTCCTTTTTCGCCTTCTTTCCCCCTATTCCACTTGACCAGTGTTTTGCTTCTGACCTCAATCTGCCCTCCCTTTTATCAGATGCCCTTCTTTTTCTTGCCCCCTTTCCCCCCACTTATGCCCTCCTTGTGCTATCAATACCACCCTTTTCCCCTTTTTTCTGTTTGGCTAATTTTTCCTCTCATTTGGCCAGTTGTATTTTTTAAGGAATTGTTTTCCTCAGTCATTTTTTGTGCTTCTTTTTGCAGTGTAACTCTCATTTCTCTTATTTCTTTTTCCATTTTTTCTTCTACCTCTCTTATTTTATTTTTAAAAGCCTTTTTGAGCTCTTCAAAGAAGGCTTTTTGGTCTTGAGACAAGATCATCTTCCCTCTTGAATCTTTACTTGTGGGTGTTTTGACCAACTCATCTGCGTTTGAGTTTTGGTCTTCCTTTTCACCACAGAAGTTGTCAATGGTAAGGGTCCTTTTTTGTTTCTTGCTCATGTTGTAGGCTATTTTTTAAATTATCAAGTTGAAGTCTGCTCCTGGGGCACAGGATTCACGGTTGCAAGCTTCTTACTGCTCTCAGCTGCCCCACTCTCAGCTGCGTCAAGTTGCAACAGTGTTGAGCTGCCCACTAAGCCAAGCTTTGCTGAGGTGAGCTGCCAGTGCTGAGCCGCCCTCCCCTTTTACCCAGGTGAGACAGACCTTTTCTGAAGTCTTCTAAATTATCTCATGTAGCAGGATTTTGTCTCTCTTTTTTGTAGGTTCTGTAGTTCCAGAATCTGTTAGAGGCTTGATTTAATGTTGTTTTTGAGGGAAAGCTCAGGAAAATTCCCAGCTTCTCTCCGCCATCTTGGCTCTTCCCCCCCACCTCCAACTCCTCTCCATTCTACCCCGATATCTTTTCAACCCAAGGTAGCTTGACCTTCCATCTGCCCCTCTACTATAGCCTCTTCTTTCTTGTTAAGACAATTTAAGATTTTTCACTAATACCCATTGTTACTGTATCCCCACCCATTTCTAAGACATCCTTGCTCTCCATTGGACCTAGAGTCCAAAGAACCGAGTTTAAATTTGGCCTCAAGTATTTCTTAGCTCTGTGATCTTGTCCAAGTCACTTCACCACTGCCTGCCTCAGTTTCCAAATCTGCAAAATGGGAATAATAATGGCACCTATTCCCCAGGGTTGTTGTGAAGATAAAATGAGAGAATATTTGTAAAGCACTTTGCCAACCTTAACAGTACAGGGCCAGTTTTCAGATAAGACATATGGGTTGTTTGAGATGTATAATTGTGAGTCAACTCCTTGCATCCATCTTTGGGTCTGGGTGGGTTTCTGGTCAGTGTAACCTGGGTCCTTAGTTACAGGTCTCTAAGCAGCAGATAGAGGAGGTCCAGCTTCCCAGCCACACTGGGCTAGGTTCAAGCAATGCAAAAATGTTTTCTCACAATTCCCATAATTGAATAAAGTTTGTTCACAAGACAGAAATTGGACTAGACCCATAATCGAAAAGAAAGGGAACTGAGCTAGCTCCAGAATTGAGTCACAAGACGGATTCAGTGTGGTTCATTCAATTCCCACGATTAACCACTTGCTGTCCTAATCCCTTCACTAAGAAGACACCTCCTATACCAAAAAAAGTTTTATTTTGTTTTGTTTTTAAAAGCAGTAAAGCAAAATCAGTCAGTTGGACCATCTGTGCTGTGTATTGTCTCCTTAGCACTCTGCTTCTTCCATGACCAGTTCTTATCTTTCCACAATCCTGTCAGCATTGACTATTGCCATCTTTTCTCCCCCCCCCCCCCCTCCAGTTTTCTGGATGTGAGGTGAAAACCCAGAGAAAGTTTTGGTTTGCATTTCTTTTATTCTTAGTGACTTGAGGCAATCTTTCATATAGTTATTGAGTTTGCCATTCTTCCTTTAGAAATTCTTGGTTCCTATATTTTGACCACACATTCATTTAACAAACTGCAGCCTTTTTCAAAAACACCAACAGAGCTCAGGGACCTTTTATAATTAGGCTAGATGAAGTCTGTAAAGGCCTAGAAATTCTTTCAGAGGGGTCTCTCTCTGTCTCTCTGTATAGTGGTAGGATGTGATGGGGGGTGTAATTTGTAATTTGGGGGGGGAAGAACCAGTCAGAGGATTGAAGTTAGAAAAACCTGAATTCAAATCCTGACTCAGACACTAGCTGTCAGACCCTGGGCAGGGCACTTAAACCACTCTCTGCCTCAGTTTCCTTACCTGTAAAATGAGAAAACAATAGCCTTCACCAAACAGGGTTGTCATGAACATCAAATGAAAGAATATATGGAAAGCATTTTACAACCTAAAGCACCATATAAATGGTAGCTATTTTTATTATTGTGCCAAGAATTGTACGGAATCAGAGAATTTCAAAGTTGGAGGGGCCATGCAATCCAATCAAGAATTCCTGGAAGAGGAATATCACACAAGTCCCATGTATTTCTGGAAGACTTAAGTAGGAGCAAAAGCTGGAGGTGAAGTACCAGAGAGGCAGATTTTAACTGAATGTAAGGAAGAATATTTTCACAATTCATCCTGATCCAAAATGAGACAGTGAGCTTCTCATGGCTGGAGGAATTCAGGGAGAGCCTGGATGCCCAGCACCTCACAGGGGATATTGGGGAAGACATTCTTTTATGGGGTAGGAGGTTGGGCCAGATAATTTCCACGGCCCATCCTATAACTCAGACTGATTCAATTCTGCATACACATGGATCCACCAGCAGCATCCATGCTATGAGATTGTTGGATAGGAGGTTAACAACAGACATTTGTGAAGCAATCCATATTGCCCAAAACCTGACACCAGAGCAAGGTATCCTGTGATTGGGGACTTTCTCTGAGGATGGAAGAGTTAAAAGGGGCCCTCAATGGACCTTTTTCCAGGCAGCCCTGGAGAATGCAATGCTGTACCCTGTAAGAATACAACAGAGGACCTGGCACAGTGTTAGCCACACAGAATACTAGCCATGTTTTCAGGTCCATGGAAGCAATGGGAAACATTGTTTTTATGCTGGCTGGGTATTCTATACATGCCTAGGGTTACTAATAAGCATCCTAGATTTCATAGTGATGGTGGAGAAAGGACACTAAGAAGTGGAAATCTCAGGTTCACTGGAAGCTCTCATGTCCTTCATCTCCTTCATCCTCCAAGGTTCCATTTAATTCCTACCTTTTTCCATGAAGCCTCCCCTGACAATTACCACCCCAAATGCCTCGTGGTCTTTTCTGATCAGCAGTGGCTCTTGTCTGCACCAAACATTTTGACACCTAATTATAAACATGAATAGTTTGGGGCACCAATATTTTCCCTGTCACTTAGGCTTGAATCAGGCTTAACCTCTCATTCAGTGGCTCGCCAACTGCTTTCAAGCCTTCCTTTGAAGAGTGTCCAAGGTTCATCTCTTCCTCTCTCTGCCCATTACCACTGTTCTCCTGGTCCTGGATTTCATCACTGCCACCATGCTTCCCCGGGACCTCATCATCTTGCCTCTGGATCTCAACAGCTTCCTAATTTGATTTCCAGTGTCTTCCCGGTCCTCACACCCTGCCTCACCAGACTAATACACTTAAAATACTGCTTTGATCACCTCTTACTTAAAATCTCTGGTTTATCCTAACCAGCTCCGAAAGGAAAAGGCCTTCAGAGCCTAGGAGAGGGATCCCCAAATTCTCACATTCAAGAGACAGTTCAGGATACCACTGTTTACCTTAAGGACAGTGTGGAATTCTATTTTTTTTTAAACTTCCAAATAAAATTTATTTCACTTTTCATATTTTAAATTTACATATGTCATCAAAGTACTTTTAGAGTACCCCCAAATGTCAAACAAATAAGAATAAGGTGTAGCAACTCCCAAAAGATTGTAAATCATTGTTCTTCCTCCTCCCCCACATCCCACACACTTTGCATTTCTTTAGAGTGAAGAAGTGTATCAGAGTTGGGAAGGCCAATTTTCTTGAAGGTAGTTGGGATGAGGGCAGAGGCTAGGGATGAGACAAAGGTATTAGAACCTGTTCTGGGAAAGAACAGAAGGAAATTCCCAAGAGGAAATGGATAAAGTCAGAGGAATATTGGTACTTCTGTGTTAAATCTAACATATACCTTTTTTTTTGTTTTTTTGCGGGGCAATGGGGGTTAAGTGGCTTGCCCAGGGTCACACAGCTAGTAAGTGTCAAGTGCCTGAGGCCGGATTTGAACTCAGGTCCTCCTGAATCCAGGGCCAGTGCTCTATCTACTGCACTACCTAGCTGCCCCTAACATATACCTTTAAAAAATATTATTTTTTTTTTACCAAATTAAATGTAAAAACAATTTTAAACATTAGTTTTTAAAAATTTTAAATTCCAAATTCTCCTTTCCTCCCTTCCTCCTCCCTGAGATGGTAAGCAATTTGATATAGGTTATACATATGTAATCATGACATATACTTTTAAAAACCAAGCAAATTATAGAGATCCAGGATTGCATATGTAATCCCATTTTTTCCTCTTCTGTATATGTGATGAGATTCATGTTTATTGATGTTTGTCAAACTGATAGATTAATTAAAATTTCAAAAGGTCTAAATACAGATTTATTTTTTAAAAGATTTGTCTTGGCCTTTAAAAATTGTGATTAGGCCAGGTTTCAAATCTGGCCTCAGACACTTGACACTTAGTAGCTGTGTGACCCTGGGCAAGTCACTTAACCCTCATTATCCTACCCCCTCCCAAAAAAAAAATGTGATTAGGTATAAGTCAGTATGGCAAGGGGCAGCTATGAGGTCCTAGATATGGAGGTGAGAAGGACCTTCAAGGTATTCTAGTCCAACTCCTCATTTTACAAATTAGGAAACAGGATTACAGGTGAAACAATTTGTCCAACCTTACAAAAGCAGAAAATGGCAGGGCTAGGATTGGAACTCCAGGCCCTTGACTCCACAAAGGTCAGGCTACCACTGAAACACTGTCTGAATAAGCAAACTGAGCTTGGTTTTAGCTCCTCCTAAAAGTAATGAATCTCATTTTTAAAAATTCATGCTTTTTAAATTACCTTCCTATATATTTTTATGAATCAAATCCCAGGCACATAAAAAAGGTATTTCTTTTTAGTTGCATAAATTAAATTTGTTCACAAGGTATTTTAATAAAATCTTCCTGCTATGCAAAAGACTTTAAGAACAAAAATTTTTAATCATTAGTTTCTGAGCCAGACATCATTGAGACAGAAGAGATCTCTGATGAGAATGTTGTTGCCCTAAATCCATCAAAGGCATCTTTGTCATGTAGTTATCATATGATAACTTCAAATGTTCTACTCAAGCTTAGAAGGCTGAGTGAATATGAAACCCTATTAGGGTCAAGGCTTCATAGCCAAAACCTCAGCATTATGGGAAGAGGATGGAAGAGGATGGAAGAGGATGGAGAGGACTCCATTAATCATTTGGTGGGGGTCTAAGTACTCCCGTGTGTGTGTGTGTGTGTGTGTGTGTGTGTGTGTGTGTGTGTAGTACTCCCCTTGGGTTGTTTTTGTTTGTTTGCTTGTTTTTAATCATCCCAAGTACCTAGAATATTGCATACATAATGAGTGCTAAATAAATAATCTAAGGAATGAGCGCTGAGGATGGAGATAAAGACTGGGAAGTCATCTCCATTTGGGACCAGATATTTTGAAGACTGAAAATATCCTTTCCGTCCCCACTGTAGCTCTTGATGACTTTGTCAGCTGTGGGCTTTATGGGATCAGAGATGTCGAGCAGGAAGGAACTTTAGACAGCGAAGACCTCATTTTACAAATGAGGAACCGAAGACCCTGAAA